>NW_010308878.1:0-2111 GCF_000700745.2 Antrostomus carolinensis
TCTTGGCCCAACTGCACCATTTTCACGGCTGCGGAGCTGCCGTCCACGGGTGAAGGAGCGAGGCCGACCCCCAACACTCCCTCCCAGGGGAGATGCTTTAGGGACCTGCTCACAGCCCACCCAGGCACCCTCACCAGCGCCTGTGCCCCCCCGAGCCCCGTGCTCAGGCTGATATACAACGGCTCTTAGGAATAAAGGTGTTCCTGCAGCGCGAGCAGGGAGGCGGCGTTCCCGCTGATAACGCACGGGCTGCACTCACGCCGCCGTTCCACCACAATTACAGGGGAATTATGCTTTTTGATAACTAAATGATCACTAATGCACATAATCGTCGGGTTATGTGGATACACAAATTACAGGACTTGCCTCAGCCCCGGATTAATGCGCCTGGATTTCGACTCCATGTACACTCGTTTACTCTGCAATTACACCGTCGTATCATTAACCATCTGGTTAATATAAGAACTCGTGGTAACCACGGGTATCTCAAAGAAGAAATGCTCGTGCTGCAGTGGGACCACCAGTCACGACAACCACTTCTTACTGGTGCATAATGGAGGAGAAGCGTGGGTTAGAATCGTGCTGGTGGATCAACTCGCTCGTCCTGGCCACGTGCAGCCCAGCACCCAGAGCATGGACCGGGCAGCAGAGCATCCTCCAGCCGTGCTCACTGCAGGATGGACTAACAAAGCTGTTCAACCCACTATTACCATCACCTCCCCATGTCCCATCAGCCCTGCCCCAGGCACCCCACATGGGTAGGACCTGCTGGCTAAAGGCAGGCAAGGAAACTCCCTTTTTGGGGTGGAAAAATGCTTAAGAATGCAAAATACCCCCTTTACCCCCACAAAAAGTTGCTTTCCCTTTATTCCTCCTGTAGTCAGACGAGCAGCTCGTTATCACCAGTCACCAGACAGGGCTGCTGTGACCATCTACAAATCCCAGTAGGGTTAGTGGTGGAGCTGGTAAGAGCCATAAATACAGCCCTTTGCTCCCAGCCCTCCAGCCCTTCCATGGGACACCCCATCCCATGGGACACCCTTAGACCTGCTGGGCATCACACACACGCGATGGCACCTTTGCATCCACAGATCCATGTATTCTATTGACAGGACAAGAGGAAATGGCCTCAAGTTGTGGCCAGGGCAGCTGAGATGGGATGTGAGGAAGAATTTCTTTGCTGAAAGGGTTCTGAGGCATTGGAAGGGGTTGCCCAGGGCAGTGGTGGAGTCCCCATCCCTGGAGGGAGTGAAGAGTCGTGTAGACACAGTGCTGAGGGACATGGGTTAGTCGGGGACTGGTCAGTGTTGGGTTAATTATTTGACTTGATGATCTTAAAGGTCTTTTCCAATCAAGGCAATTCTGAGATTCCCTGCAGCAACTCACCATCACACCCAGCCACGTGCAGACACAACCCCAGCTGAGCACAGACACCCCGACACCGCTCAGACCCGCATCCCCATCACGGAGCAGGCAGGTAGCACGTCCCCGCCGTACAACCATCGCACCCGCCTACTCCAAAACATCCCCACGCGCTCCTCCTTGTAAAACTGCAGCTCCGTGAAAATATTCTGCTTTTCAAGTTCAAATCCTGAAGAGCAGATTCCAGGTTGAATCCCCAGATGGGTTTCTCTGCATATTAAAAGCACAGCCGGTTCCCAGCGCCAGGGCACGCGCACGCGAGACAGAATTAACGCTGTTCCTATTTATAGGGCTTTGATTAGGAGCTCGTCACCTCCAAGTTTTGATTCCCTTTATCCATTTATAAGGCCATAACACAGTTTGACTAGCTCCAGATAGGCTGGTGTCCCACCGATTTTGCCAGAACTTAATGTGCCATTCAGATACAGTTAAGCCAGTAATAGGCAGCAGCCTGTGAGCTGCGGGGTTTTAACTGCCTCGGAAAACACTCTTTAGTTCCCATCTCACCCCGTGCACATGATGCTGCGGAGGAGAAGTGATGCTGGAGTGAGGAGGGACCCTGGTGCTGCACTGGTCCCTCTGTGGGGTCTAAGGGCAGCTCCAGGCTCACAGAATCACAGAATCGAATCACAGACTCACAGCATGGTGGGGGTTGGAAGGGACCTCAGGAGATCATCCAGTCCAACCCC
>NW_010308878.1:2176-10784 GCF_000700745.2 Antrostomus carolinensis
CCCCCCCTCCTCTGGCCAGCCTGTCCCAGGGCTCTGACACCCTCACAGCAAAGAAGTTTTTCCTTAAGTTTGTCTGGAACTTTCAGTGTTCCAGTTTGTGCCCATTGCCCCTTGTCCTGTCACTGGGCACCACCAAGAAGAGCCCAGCCCCATCCATTTGACCCCCACACTTCAGGTATTTATAGACATTGATCAGATCCCCTCTCAGGCTGCTCTTCTCCAGGCTGAACAGTCCCAGCTCTCTCAGCCTCTCCTCATACAGGAGATGCTCAGGCCCCTCATCATCTTTGTGGCCCTTCAGTGGCCTCTCTCCAGAAGATCCCTGTCCCTCTTGAACTGGGGAGCCCAGAACTGGACACAACACTCCAGATGTGGCCTCACTAGGGCAGAGTAGAGGGGGAAGAGAACCTCCCTCGACCTTGCTGGCCACACTCTTTTCAATGCACCCTGGTAACAGCTCATGGTAATAGCAGCCACAACAGCAATTCCTGGGGCTCCCCATCATCCCAGTCCATCCATCAGCCACCAGCAGGTACCCACGAGCTCCTCCACCGCTTCTGAAGCTGCTAATCCCCCGTAAGCATCCCAGCGCTCCCGTCAGCAAAACACATTCTGGCTCCAGACAAATCCTCCCAAAGAGTTTTGCTGAGCACGGACTTTCCGCCTGTCCAAAGCCTATAGACAAGTTAAAGCACCTGCCCTCGGGGATAATTCCACTAAAATTGGACGAAGCGCATGTTGGTGCCAACTTTATTTTCTGTTAAAACCTGGGAGCATTTGTAAAAGTCTTTTCTTCTGGAACGAGCCCAGCACCGTGGCTCGGCTGCGGGGGAAGGGGGTTAGACAAGCTCGGCAGCCACCAGCTCAACAGATCCAAGGTCTCCTGCTGAGCAGGGAACGGGATCTCGAGATGTCTTCTAAAAGGAGCTAGCATAGAATCATAGAATGGTTTGGGTTGGAAGGGACCTTAAAGATCATCTAGTTCCAACCCCCCTGCCAGCAGCAGGGACACCTTCCACTAGACCAGGTTGCTAACAGCGATAAAGTTGCCTGCCCTGCAGAAGCAGCTTGGAATTGCTGGTTCCGATCCTTGCTGGAGAGCTTGGATCCTTGTTGGACACCATGTCATCCTTGCAATCAGTAAAGCAGCCCCAAAAACCATATTGCCCCAAGATCGTCCCTCAAACTGTGCCATCCACCCCTGCTCATGCACCACAGCCACATCCCAGCTCAGACCAAGAAGCCCAACCAGATGCATCCTCCGTCCCCATCCATTGCCTTTTCTCCTCCAGCCCCAGCTGCTCCAAGACCCATGCCAAGCCCATCCTGGAGGAAGCCCACTCACCATCCTCCCTGGACTTCTGGATGAAGGCCTCCACACCGCTTTCACCATAGCTGCCCTCAGAGGCCAAGGTGGAGACATAGTTCCACTTGAGAGCTTTGACGATGTCCACCATGGCTTGGGCCTGGTAGGTGTCAGACGGGACGACGCGGGAGAAGAAGTCATAGCGGCTGTTATCACTCAGGTCCGGCGCGGTGGAGGCGTAGCTGATCTGGGGGATCTGGGATGGAGGAGGGAAAGACAAAGTGTCAGGACAAGATCTCCACCCCATTGTAATGCTCTTGCCTTGTCCATGCTCCCCAAGCTCTGCTCTGGAGAGGGGGGTGGAAATCAAGGAAGACCATGGGTCATGCAGGAGGGTGTGCCACCAGACAGACTGGCACACTCCATAGCACCCAGGACCAGCAACTCATAGATGGGAGACCACGAAGTGGAGGGTGATCAGCTCTACTGGGTCTTAGTGGCAACCCAAAGGCTTTGAACTGGTGATTTCCGTCCATAATTTGGTACAGGAGACACAAAACCACCCCAGCTCATGCCAGGACACACATCTCTGCACCTTCCAGACCTGTCTAAATCCACAGCACACCAATGTCTGGGAGTGGGGAAAATAAAACCATCGGGAAGCACCAAGCTGCTGCTTTACATTTCTGCCCTCAGAAGTGCCTGGCTGGGCAGAGCCCAGCAGGTCAGAAGGACTCCAGCATCTCCCAGGGAAGAACAGAACCCAGGTCCAAGGCAGAGCAGCCACCAGTAAGTCCCTTCAAGACCTACCAAGGAGCTGGGCAGCCCTGAGCTTTGCAAGGAGAGGTTCCAAGCATCCCAAGCTTTCATTTCTGCATGTAACATGCCCATCTGCCTGCTTTGATCTTCTCTCCAGAGCCAGAACAAGAGCTCTGGATGCTGCTTGGGCGAAGGGGACCAGCTCCATCCAGGGAAAGCAAGTACCAAGCCTTGGCCACACAGGCTGGCCCAGTTCCTGGAGATATAAGGACTCAGGGACCACCTGAAGCTCAGGGACACCCAGCAGGACTCCAAAAGGGTTTCCCAAGCATCAGATGTGCCCAGCATGGGAGAGGCCAAAGAGAAAACCTTGTTCCTGCTCCCTCAGCTCTGCTAAAAGGTCTTCCTTTGGCTTCCTGCCCCAGGAAGGACAGATCCAACCCCACCTCGCCAGATCCTGTCCACCCAGGCTATAAATAAGCCCTTTAAATTAACCAGAGCTGCTGCACCTCACACAGGACATTAGAATGATTTAGCACTGCAGGATCATGAGATGCTTAACACTTACCCAGCACTTTACAGCTCCAAAACGCACCACAGACATTAATTTATCTTAAAGATGGAAAAGGCTTATTAAATTATCAAGTCCAGGTTCTCCCCATCAGCCTGAAGCTCCCTACCAAAGATACATCAAACACCCAGACAGCCCCATCCATCGTCCCCTTGTCCCACACCCGAGCAGGTACCTCTCCTGGGTGCAGCCTGGCACGTTGCACAGGCTGGCAGAGCTCTGCCCAAAACCTGGGCAAGGTTTTTAATTAAATAACGATATAATCCTTGAGACCGGAGCTCCAGGGCTGCAGAGGGAGTGACAGCCTGACCTGAAGCTGGCACAGCCTGGGGAAGTGTCCGGCCACCCACTGCCCTCCCACCTTCTCGCAGATGCTGCTTTACTGTGAGGGAAGGAGCAGGAGGAAGAGCCCAGGGTATCACTGATCCCAAACCCCCCCCTTGCCTTTGGGGCCAGCAGGAGCAGAGCAGCAATCCTCACGCTCTTAGAGGACTTTCCCCCTCTCCTGCACCTTCTAATCCAGTTTAGGAATAATTCAGGAGCACTAATTCTGCCAGAGCCACAAGGGACTGCAAGGGATCCCAGTAATTCCCAGGGCTCAGCAGGCACCTGGATGCCCAAATGAGCCCAGGGTGCCTTTGACCTCACCCATCACCACTCCCCATTAAGAATTTCATCGTAGAATGGTTTGGGTGGGAAAGAACCTTAAAGATCATCCAGTTCCAACCCCCAGTTTAGCCAAATCCCAGCAGCTGAGACACCTGGGTGGTCTTGGAGGGGACAGGGAAAGGTTTAGGGTCTGTGGGAATCCTAGTTCATGTTATAAGATCAAATCCCCTTGCTGGGAGCCCAGCTGGGTAGTGACATCCCAAAGATGGGGGGACTTGCATTAGAGCCACCCCATAGACCCTCCCAGATCTCCCAACCCTCACAACCTGCTCCATCCTCCTCCACTCCTCCTCCCCAGGCTGCATCTCCCAGTTTCTCCTGTATTTCTCTCTTATATTCTCTTTTTCCACTCCTCTCTCTCTCTATTAAATGTGATACCGGTGCTATAAACTCACGACTCCACCTGAATGCTAAATGGTGCCTGGAAAGGAGCAGCCACCCTTCTACCTACCTGCAAAATAGGAGATGAAAAGAGGGAGAGAAGGAGTGGGAGAGGGAAAGGAAGGAATCTTTCTCAAGGCACAAATAGGATTACTCCCTCTGACAATCTGCTTTGTGCTCCTTTCTGAGGGGCTGTGATCTGTTCCTCGGGTATCTGTGACCAGGAGCCGGTGCATGAGACTTGATTAAAATTCTGCTCAGCAGGTGAGGTGCTGGGCTGGCAATCATTCATCCTGGGGAGGGAATGGGGGGGGCTGCTCCGCCCTCCTTCCCTCCTCCCTGCTGCCCAAAGGATGGACACAGGGGCTTGGGGTGGAGGAGATGCATGGACCATGCCCATGCGACCATGGCAAGTGGCCATGGAAAGCAGTGGTGCCCACATCAAAGGAGATTTGGGAGCAGGGATGCAATCCTGACTTTCCAGATGAACTTTTCCCAGTGTTTTTTTTTCTCTGCAGAGTGGTTGAGTTTAAATAGATCCCAGCCTCCTCAGCAGGGATGGAGACTTCCCCGTGCCACCTCACGTCCCGTCCAAGCCCAGATGCCTGTCCCCTGTGCCACCTTGTATCCAATCCAAGCTCAGATGCCCATCCCCAGTGCTATCTTGTGCCACCTCACATCCCATCCAAGCCCAGATGTCTGTCCCTCGTGCCACCTCACATCCCATCCAAGCCCAGATGCCCATTCCTGTGCCACCTCACATCCCATCCAAGCCCAGATGTCTGTCCCTCGTGCCACCTCACATCCCATCCAAGCCCAGATGCCCAGGGCATGTCTGGGTTTAACCCCCAGGCTGCCCATCCTGCTCAAATTCCCCGCTGGAAAATGAAGCCTAGGAAATACCTGTTGATCTACAGGCTACAAACTAGAAGCTGTATTTTAATAAACAAATGGAAAAAGCTTTTCTCTCTCACTGCTCTGCCTTGGATGGAAGTGAAAATAAAATACCAGTTCCCAAATGACCGCTTCATAGATGACTTCTGCCTTTTTCCCCCTCTGCCTTTTTGATCTCCTGCTCTACAATAGCCCAACTCCCAGCACCAGCTATTTTCTCAGATAAAAGACAAAAGTCCTTTTAGGTCCATAAAAGCAAAATGCAGGCAGGGAATTCAAGGTTTGTAGAAAGAAGGAGGATGTGGTGGGGAGGGGAAGCTGGAAACCTATCTCAGCTGCACAGTTGAGCACTGGTGGTACCTCACCTGGCTCACCTTCAACCCGAGATAAATACCACAGTGCTGGTGGGGAATCAGTGGGACCAGCTCTCCTGCACCCTCATGGCTCCTTTGTCCCATCAAAAGTGGGGAATAACCCCAGGGCAAGGAGTAAAACCTCCTTCCTATTTTATTTTGAATTCAAAAAAACCAGAGTCAGCATCATCCAAAAAACATCCCCAACCTGCAGAAATGTCCCTCAGGGTAAGGGAGAAGCTGGGAGCAGGGTTGGGGTGTCACCCTGCTCCCCCCAGCACCACAAACACACCTTGATTTCCTACTCATTTCATTACTTATGACACGATGCACATTTTCTCTATCAACAGTGGACAGAATCCCCTCCAGATCAGGGAGAATTAGGCAAAAACGATGATTTCAGCAGAGCCCCAGCTGAGGTTTGTGGGGCTGCGATGCTCCAACTTCAACCATCCATCTGAACATCAACCTGAGCAGCCCGGAGAGAAGGAGCCAAAAAACAAAGGGGCCACAGCACAGCCAGAACCACACACAGAGGTCAGGAGCATCCCCATGAGAAGGGGCTCCTGGCATCAGCCCCCCCACACCAGGGACAGGGTCAGGAGCAGCTAATTCCCTAACCATGATTATTAATTTCATGCATATCTTATGGAAACCTCTGGTTCAGCGACAAGATGGGATTGATTTAATTAGAATTTCTATCATCGAGCCATTTGAACGGCAGCTTTTAATTAGGGAGAGCGTTAAGCACCGCAGGGGCTGGAGGAGTGGAGATGGTCAGAGCTCGTCCTGGGAGCAGAGCGAGCTGCGGCCCCCATCCTGCTGCCCCTTCCCCAGGGCCACAGGATCAGACCCAGCGCCAAGACAGGATCAAGCCCTCAGCATCTCCCCAGCAATAAAGATCATAGAATCCAAGAATCACAGACTGGTTTGGGTTGAAGGGACCTTTCAAGGTCTCCGGTCCAACCCCCCTGCAGTGACAGGGACATCTTCAACCAGAGCAGGTTGCTCAGAGCCCCGTCCAACCTGACCTTGAATGTTTCCAGGGATGGGGCTTCTACAACCTCTGGGCAACCTGGGCCAGCGTCTCACCACCCTCAGTGTAAAAAATTTCTTCCTTACATCTAATCTAAATCTCCCCTCTTTTAACTTAAAACCATCACCCCTTGTCCTATCGCTACAGGCTCTATTAAAAAGTTTCCCCCATCATTTTTATAGGCCCCGTATCAGAAAGTGTTGAAAGGCTGCAACAAGATCTCCCTGGCGCCTTCTGGACAACTCCAACTCTCTCAGTCTCATAGGAGAGATGTTCCAGCCCTCTGATCATTTTTGTGACCCTGATCCCACACTCCACAGCCCCTGGGCTGCTTACCAGGTCTCTGTGCCTCAGTTTCCCTACCTGAAAATGGGAGATGCCCACTGCATAGGGCAGGCAAATTGCTCAAGCATCACAATGCACCGACACGACATGGAGTTGATAATAAACTCCTCCAATTCCCAGCTCAGGTGCCACCAAAAGGCAGCTGCTCCGGGGGTGACACACAACAGCCACGCTCGAGGGGACACAGCTTGGGGCAGGGAGCAGCAGACTCCCCGACCTGCCTGTTCCTTTGCCACGACCTGTTCAACTGAGTGTGTAAATCAGGCAGCTCCGATGCCGGGGCTGACACCGGCCGGGCACGGGCTGCTCGGTCCCTTCAATAAATCTGGCTCTTGTCAAGAAATAAAGTGCTGGGAAGTGTGGCAGCTGCAGGAGGATCTGCAGGAGGATCTCCCAGCCAGCCCTGGCACGGACTGATGCTGAAAGGAGATAGCTCAGCTGGGGATACTGGAGGCAGATATCAAACCAGCGATGAGAAAGAAAACTTTTTCTTAATTAGAATCATCGAATGTCGTGAGTTGGAAGGGACCCACAAGGATCATTGAGTCCAACTCTTGCCCTAGCATGGGACAATCCCAAGATTCAGACCATGTGTCTGAGGGCATTGTCTGTAGACCCAGCTTCATGTGCTGGGGAGACAGCTCCAGTGGAAAATCCCAGTGCTGCCAGAGGGTGGTTGCATCCCTTTTTCCAAAAAAATAACAGCCCCATCCCAGTTGAGAGAGCAAAGCAGAGAGCCACGGCCACTGCCCTTCAGCGTGCTCCTTGCTGGACCTGCCACCTCCCTGCCTTCAGCCTCCCTCTCCTCCTCACCAAGCTGTGCCCAGGGACCGAGGGACAGTCACCACGGCAGGGGCAGCCCGGGGGAGCCAGGCAGCTGCAATTTATTTTAATAAACCTGGAGAAGAACAAGGAAATGAAGTGGCAGGAGTGGAGCGGGTGATTAATCAGAGCGTCCCCCGGCCGGTTTCCACCTTCCCAGCTTTATGAAGGTTATTTACCTACGAAGCAGGGAAGTGAGGATGCAGCATCCCTCCCATCCCACTGCCCCCAGAAGCCTCAGGGCATCCCCCATGGTGGGGAGCAGACACAAATCTGGGGGGGCTTAGTACCAAGGGCCTGATCCAGCTCCAGCAACCCAGCCCCAGGCAGCAAAACCCCAAACCTTGGGTGCTCGCAGATGCGGAGCACACCCAGCTCCCCCCACACACGATGGGCATTGTCCTCCCTTAGGTGAATTATTCAAGCTGTCCAACACCCCTGCACTAAAAAAAACCTGCTGCACTCACTGCCACTATGAAAACAAGCACCTCGAAGCATCCAGCACGTGCCAAGTCCATCCTCTCACCAGGGATACTCTGAGCACTCGAGTTCCATCACATCCCAGCTCCTTCTGGATGGGGTTGAAAAATGCACCCCAAACCCTTGACATAGCTTTTCAAGGATCACATTTACAGGGAAACAGACCTGGTTCCTTTGATACCATCACTGCTGTGGTGATTCAGGAGAAATCAGGTAAAGCAGGGGTTGGAAATCCAGCAGAAAGGGGTGGGAAGGAGCTGGAGCATGCCAGAAAGCTCTGGCAGTGACGCCAGAGAGATGCTATCGCAAGGAGCCGAGACGGGGGATTTGGGGGAAGGTTTTTTCCGCAGGCAGAGCTGCGGGAAGTGATGAAACCAGCTTGGACAGAGGATGCCGCATCTGCAAGTTGTTCCACTGATGTACAGCTTTAATTAGGCAGCGGTATCGAAGGAAGGACGCGTTATTTATTTATGTAGCACGGGAGTGACAAAACCCCGGGCAGGGAGGGGCAAGGCTGGCTGCTGGAGGGGGAGGGCTGGTGGGCTGTGCGGGAGCAGAGCGGGGATGGATGCACAGGAAGGGAGCGTGGGATGGGGTGAGGGACCATGGATGGGGACAGCATCATCCCAGGGCAGGCACCACCACCTCCACCATGTATATTTTGCTCCTCACCTTGTTGTACTTTCAAATTGATTTTGTGCCTGTGCCACTTGCTGGATGTGCTACAACCCTCTTGGAGAACCAGTTCAGTGATTTAAAAATCAAAGTATTTAGAGGACACTTGAAGTGTCCCTGTGGTTTTCCCCAAAACCAGCTGCCTGCAGGGAAGGGATACCAAGGGCTCCTGGTGCAGCATCAGGAGCAGGTCACAAAAATCACAGAATCATTAAGGTTGGAAAAGACCTCTAAGATCATCCCGTCCAACTATCAACCCAACACCACAACATCCACCAACCCATGGCCCTCAGCACTATGTCTACACGACTCTTCAA
>NW_010308878.1:11010-21889 GCF_000700745.2 Antrostomus carolinensis
TCCCCTCAGCCACAAGGGAACTCAGCACACTTGTGCTCCAGACCCTTCCCCAGCTCCGTTGCCCTTCTCTGGACACACAGAGTTTCCCCCCCCTATTCCAGCTCCCAGCACTTTACACCAGATCCCCTCACTGGGGGAACACCGAGGGGTTCTGATGGGGACATGAGCTGTACTCACCTCATGCTGTGATGCTGTGGCAGGAGCCAGAGCTCTGGCAAGTGTCATTCCCGAGGGATCAGGCAAAGGCAGCCGCATGCACAGCGGCACCCGGGAAGGCAAACGCTTTGCTGAACCTCAGAGCGGAGTCACCCGCGCTTAAAGGTCAGGAGCGGCGTGAAATGGAAGTTGCCTTATTTTCATTTGAAGCATGTCCCTGCCATAAAGCCACTATTTGAATAACAAAGAGCAGCAGCAGCTCTCAGGTCATGGCAGGGAGGGGAAAAAAGCCATCCCGAGCCCCCCCGAGCCCCCATCACTGCAGGAATGTGAGATTTGAGATCCCATGGGAACGATATCCCTGTGCTGGAGATCGCCAGGGAGTGCACCCACTCTGCACCCACCCATAAACACACCCTGTCACCCACACACCGAGATTCTCTGCTGTCTAGGATGCATTGAGCCCATCCCGTATCGTCCCTTCTCAAGGATTTCAAGGTCTCCATCCTCCACCCGCCTCCTCACTGTCAGTTGGGCTGAGATCAACTCTGGATTTTAAAGTCACTGGGGATACCCAGGACTCTAGACATGCTCTCACCAGCAGCACCAGTGCCTGGTGCAAGGCTGGGGCATGGGTGTATTGGGGCTTGGTGACATCCTTCCTGCATGGGTCACAGCTGCTTTGCCTAAGGATCAAAATTGAAGGAGAAAGAGGAGAAAAAAAAAATCATCATAACCTAGGAAGGATGCAGGTACCCTCCACTCCTCCAGCTGTCATTCTCCTGCCTCCTCCTTTCCCACTCCCTGCCTCCCTCCTCCTCTCCGAGGCAAGCATTCAATCTTTTTTGTCTTGGCAAATAGCTTTTAAGTTCCTCCCGCTCTCTCTAATTTATATTATTTTAATTATTGAATAGCCTTCTCACTCATCGCCTGGAACATTAACATGGTTTTTTTGGTGGGTTTTTGTTGGTTTTTTTTTAAAAAGGAACCCAGAAAAATCAAACTCCATCAGCAATCTGTTTTCTCCGTCTTCACTAACAGCTTCCAGCCCTCCCAGGAGGGCACACGGTGCTCTCAGCACGCCGGGTCGGCGGAGGAAGAGGAGGAAGGGGAAGAGAAAAAGGAAAATAACATCAGCCCTGCAGAACCGAGGGGTTTTGGGGTGCTGGGAGGGGAGGCAGAGCTGGGACCCCACTCCACGGGCAGCACAGGGTTCCCACCGCTGTTGGGATTTATGGGATTTACATTTCTCCCTGCTCTCTGCTGCAGAGGGGGATCTTCTTCAAACATTTTCTAGCCCAGGGACGTCGCTGCGGATAAATAAATGCACAGCGAAGGGAAAAGTAATTATAAACTCCTCGGCTTTCCTGCGGCTGGCACGGAGAGACAGAAGCTGAGCCAGCCCTCGTCCCACCACAGTCCTGAACATCCCATTCCCTCCTGCACACGCAGGGCTGGTGGCACAGGACAAGTGTCCCCAGCCAGGCTGATGTCCCCAGGGCTGGAGCAGAGAGTGGTCCCAGCCTTCCTCACACCCCCTCGGCGGAAGCTGCCTCCATCCCAGCAGTGAGGGCAGCAACCCTGGGGCTCCCCACCCGTTTGGTGATGGGGTGACCTCACATTTTGGGGGTATAATCCACACCCCCTCACGGAACCATCCCCATAACGGGTGTCAGGGTGGGGTGTATTTAAATGCTCCCACCATCAGCTGTCTGCAAGCAGGCAGGGGAGAGGAGCATTGGTCTGTAGGTGACAGCCACGGGCAGGGAGGTGTCCAGTGTGTTCTCTATGATGGTAAAGGACATCTTACACCTAGGGTGCTGAGCAGGATGGCCAAGGTCCCCCCAAGGATGACCTCCCTGGGTGACCAGTCAAACCCCCTCAAGTAACAGCCAGAAAGGGGGGGCAAGGGCTGCACCCCCAGAAACCCTCAGGGAGGTCCCAGGGAGGCTGAACCATCTCCAGCCTCAGAGGTTTCCAAGATCCATCACAATCAAGCCCTGAGCAACTTGGTCTGACCCCAGAGATGGCCCCGGTGGGCACAGACAGTGGGCTGAGCCCCCCACAGTCCCTTCCAGCCCCCACAACCATCCTCAGGCCACCCACCTCCTCACCCATCCCCTGCAAGGTGACCTCCCTCCCACAGCCCTGCTGACGCCAGGAGCATCAGCATCCCCCCTGACCAGGAAGCTGGGGGAGAAAAGATAAAAATCCTCCTGCTAAAAGTGTCATCAGGGAGGGGGATGCAGGAAGGGATCCCGGGGGAGGCAGGAAAAGGGTTTTAAAGACATCAGCTCCTGCCTACCACCATCCATGGAGGAAGAGGCACATGTGGAGAAACACTGCAAAAACACCCGTGGTGGTTATCACAGAATCCCAGACGGGTTTGGGTTGGAAGGGACCTTAAAGCTCATCCAGTTCCAACCCCCCTGCCAGCAGCAGGGACACCTTCCACTAGACCAGGTTGCTCAAAGCCTCATCCAACCTGGCCTGGAACACTTCCAGGGAGGAGCAAACACAACTTCCTTGGGCAACCTGTTCCAGGGAACCTACTTTTACCCTCGCCAAGCCCTACCTTGAAGAGCCGCAAGATGTTGGCCACCATGATGGAGACAGAGCTGCCCGAGGCACCGATGACACCGACCACCCTCTCTGGTTTGGTGATGATGGGGGGACCACCATTGACACAGCGCACCTCAGTGCTGTCCTTCTCGATGAGGGCTTGCACGAAGGTCAGCGACTGCTCCAGGGCGTGCGTGTCCCGTGAGCACGTGTCCAAGATGCGGGCGCCCAGGGTGATGTTGGGGAGCAGGTCAGGGTCGTTGTTGATGCGGTCCAGGGCGAAGAGCATGGCCTCCAGGCGATGGATGCCCTTCTCCTTCTTCAGCTCCCCGCAGGCTTTGCCCTCCACGCCCCGGCCGTGCACGGGGAAAAGCCCCCCGAGAGTGATGTCCCCGTCGATGCGGATGGAGTTCATGTGCGGGTAGCCCTGGCCTTTGGGTTTGGCGGCACCCCCGGGAGCCCACCCCCAGCTCCAGGCACTCAGGAGGAGGCAGAAGGACAGACGCTCCATGCAAAAAGAACCCCCGCTCATCGCCAAAGCCGTGCTGGGGAAGAGCTCGTGGCCCAAAACCCGGCAGCGGTCAGGGAGCAAGGCTGGCACGGGTGGGTGGCATGGCTCCTGGCACCCTCAGTGGGTCCGGGCACCCTCAGTGGCTCCCGTCGGTGATGCTGGTCCCCAGGGAGCAGTGGGTGGTTGGGTTGCAGGAGAGCATCAGGGTCTGCATGGCTACGCCGGTGGGAAGAGGCGGTGGCAGAGACGTGAGCCCAAGCAAAGCTTCGGGTTCTTCTTCCAGAGCCCTTGGTGGGGAGGGGACAGGAGGGAGGGAGAGAGAAAATTAAGCAGGAGCATGAAGAGGACATCAGCTGTTGTGAGCTTTTATCAGGGAGCCCGGCAGAAATGAGCACTGGGGGTTATTGGAAAAAAATGAAATAAAATTTAAAAATAATTGGGGATTAACTTGATTTTTGATTCCCAGCAGCAGCTTTGGCTCAGCCCAAACTGCATCCAGGTGGAGAGGCTGGTGTAGGGGCTCCCAGCTCGCTCTGCCCTGAGGAGAAGGACCAGGGCTGGAGTGAGACCACAGGACCCATCCCACCCCATCCCATCCCATTCCCTCTTTGGGGAGCTGCTGGGGCAGAACAGACCCCAAGACAGTGCTTGGAGGGGGGCAAACCCCACATGCACCCACAGCCCTGGTCCTTGCCCACCCTAGAGCATCCCTCCTGTCCTAGGGCACAGCCGGGCATGGGAGCCAGGCAGCCACCTTACAGCTGAGTTTGATTTAAACCCTGAGCTGATTTGGGGAGAAACCTGCTCTTTGAACAGCTTCTCTATCAAGTGGCAAGTCCCCTCCTCTCCCCTGCTGTGCCCACCTGCCCATTCCTTGTCCCCAGCCATGGCCCAGCCAGACATAACCAAAAGTCCCCAACAAAGCAAGCTGAGGCTGAAGATCTTCCCAAACCTCCTCCCACATCTGCCAGGCACGTGCCTTTGGTGGGAGTCAGGGACATGAGCCATCCCCCATCCCCATCACCACCGAGCTGAAGCAATTGAGCTGCTGAAGGACCTGGGGGCTGTTTCCCAAGGGGTTTTTCAATCGCCTGCTCTGAGTCCCCACATCACGAGCGTTGTGCTGCAAATCGAGCGGGCTGGGAGCTGTTCTGTCTCCTAAGCGAGAGCCGAGGCAGCCAGGCACGGCTGAAACCCGGCGTTATGGATCTGAATCACTGCCCTGAGCATCCTGCTCCTGCCACTCTTCCTTCGGGCCACTGATTCCTGAACCAGCAGCTGCTTCCTTGCAAGCATCCGTTATCGACAGCTTCCAGCAGCAAATATCGACCATGCTGAGGGCTTGTCTGAGCTGAGGGGGGGAGTTTGGCTTTCTGGCTGCCCCAGGCAAACAACCCCAGGGTTTGCTCAAATTAAAAGCAATGAGAACAGTCAGCTGTGTGCCCAGAGCATCGGGCTGCAAAGGTCCTTGGACCCCGAGCTGGGTGCCCACGGGGGAGGAAGGAGGGAGAGAATGGTCCCTTGGAAAATTGGGGGCAAAACTGGTGGTGAAGGCACGGGGAGGGGTCCCTGGGTGTTGTCCCCAGGCTGTCCCCACAGACACACGCTGCATCCTGACCCACATCCCAACACCTCCCCGAGGGCCACGGGGCATCGGCAGCCCCGACACCACGCGTGGCCCATGGAGAACGTTTCAGAATCGCTGGCTGCTCTCCCTTGAGAAGCAGCAGTCAAAGAGCAGCTCTGCCCTGTGGTGCTGAGGCACCCCTGGGTCCCCATTAACCATTGAACTGCATGGGGTGAGATTTGGTCCTTTCAGAGGTGGAAAAAAACCCACCTGCTCTTGCTGACTGTCATCCTGCCCCAGCACACCAGTGCCCGTCCCGTATCCCTGAGGTACCAGCTCCTCCAGAGCCAGCACTGGAGCTGACAGGGAGGGCTCAGCCCATCCCAGCCCCACACCCTCACAGGAACCTCCTGCTCACAGCTTGGGGGGGAAACCCAGGGGTGGTCTCACCTCTCACCAGCCTCCCACAGCCCCCTGTGCCCTCCCCTTGTCTTACATTCACCACAGAGCCCCTCGAGTGGGCACAGGGTGCTGCCACAGTCTTTGCTCCAAGATCACTGTGGGACAGCCCTTCATCCCCCTCCCCACACTTCAGAGCTGCCCCTGCTCAAGCAGCACAGCCCCCTGCCTCAGTTTCCCCTCTGGGGGAAGGCTCTGCCCTGTAGCCCATCCCTGCTGCCATCCAAGCAGCCGCTGACAGATGCTACCAGAGCAGCACATAATTAATGCAAAGCACCAAAAAGCAGAGGAGAAGCGAGCAGGTAAATGCATTCCCCAAGCAGGATGGGCTGCAACAGAGAGACAGAAGAAAAAGCTTAAATTAATCACAGCTCAAGCACAGAGCCTGGCAGCTGAGCCCTTTTACACCACAGAGGAGCTTCCCAGCTCCACAGCCACCCCAGCCCAGCCAGGAGGGCTCTTCCCTCAACTCACCTCCATAAATTATGCACGTCCCTGCCTGTCGGAGCCACTTGAAGGTCCATCTCCAAAGCATTTCTGACAGCTGGGGCTTTTAAGCAACCAGAATTACCCAGTGCTGAGCTCTTGGCTTCAAAAGGCAGGAGTTTGGGAATGCTGAGGCATGACACCCACCCACCTCAGCCCATCCCACCACTGGGACAGCCCCTGCCAGCGTGGGGATGGGGATCAAGGACAGGGATCAACCCTCCACATGGTCCCATCTCCATTACAAGAACCGTCCCGTGTGTGGGCAGCAGGAGAGGAGCAGAAGAAAGCGGCTCCTGCTACAGCCTGGATGGGATCAGGCTCTGATCCCGGGGTGAGGAGGAGGAGGATGATGGATTGGAGGAGAGGATTGAGGCTTTGAGCAACCTGGTCTAGTGGAAGGTGTCCCTGCTGCTGGCAGGGGGGTTGGAACTGGATGAGCTTTAAGGTCCCTTCCAACCCAAACCATTCTATGATTCTATGGGGAGTCCCAGCGATGCTCAAACATCACAGCTGCCCCACACAGCCCTGTGCCGGCTGAAATCAGGTCATTTCTCACACCCTCACCCCTGGAGCTGTGACATTTCTGCCCATCAGAGAAGGTGTGATGGTCACCACATGGACCCACTCCCAGGAAAACCCTCCAAGCCCACAGCAGGTCCCACGGAGCCGGCAGCATCCCCGGGGACCCACAGCCTCTCCCTTTCTTCTTTGAAGCTTTTTCCTTTCTGTTCTCCCCCCTTTGTGCCTCCTTTGATCACCTAATCTGAATGAACTGCAGGTAAAAATATCACGGCAGGCAAGAAGAAAGCGCAAATAACGTGGAGGGGAGGGGGGGGAATCAGGTTTGAATCTCTCACTGAATCATTAGAGGAGATGCAGCCTGAATTACCTGATGAGTCTGTGCTACAAATGTGGGGAAGGGGCTGGAGATGAGCATCCCCTTCCTCCCAAGCATCCTCTTCCTCCTGAGCATCCCCTTCCTCCCGTCACGCTCCACCTGCCTTGAGCATCCCCATGGCCACACAAAGCCACTGCTCGCAGCACAGCCCAAATTTTGATCCAAGCCCTGGGGTGCTGTGGGGAACATGTGGGGGCTGGACATGCTGGTGGGAGCTCAGGACTTAAAGCTCAAGGGTAAGAAGAAGGGAAACCACCCTTCCTCTGAGGCGTAGGACCAGCCTCTGCCTCCCCAGGGAGCCCAGCTCCTCCACCTCCCCAAAGCAACCCTTTTCCCCATAAGGCAGGTCTTGCACATCTGGAAGGAGATGCACATCTGGAGGAAGTCACCTGCCCTACAGCCGGTGCTCACGGAGCAAGGAATAGCCCTACCCATGTGCTATTATGGGATGGAGCTGCCCTCCTGCCCCATCTGCACAGCTCCACAGGGCAGCACCACCCCAGGGAAAGAAATATTTGCAGATTTGCAACAAGTCAGATGAGGATCCACGTCCCCAAGGGTGGTTATAGATGGGGTGGGATAAATTCCTGGCATGGCATTTATCACAGTGCCAAGGGAAGGAGCCATGCTGCTTCCTCCCGCTTCCCACAGGCACCTCGTCCGTGAGGAACGAGCTTTTCCATCACCCTCAGCCCGGCCATGCAACAGCCAGATCTATGATCTGGAGAGCAACACAAGGACTAATGAAACCGAGTGGATCTCCAGACCCCCGGGCTGAGCCAGATTGACCTAACGAGGGTCAGGAGCTGCAAAAGTGGGTGATGGAGCTGCTGTCCCAGGACAAGGGAGAGCCAAGGAAACCCTGGGCAGCACTTGGCTCCCAGGCTGTGCCCCTACCCTGCAGGTCCCCAGCACCCCCAGGACATAGGGCCAGTCCTGCACGGTGGCATCTCGCCCCCCTCTAGTGGTGGCCAGGCCACCAAGCCACCAGCCAGCACCATCCTGGACATCTGCAAATGCCCCTGGATGGGGCAGGGCAAGGGCTCAGCTGGGGTGATTGAAAATTCCTCTGCACCATGCAGAGCTCCGGCTGCAAAACCAGGAGGGACCGTGTCCTGGAGACAGGGATCAACCATCCCAGGCTTCATCTCAGCAGCTCCTTCCCACATCCATCCATCCCTGCAAGCACCACACCAGCCAGGGCTGCAGCGAGACACAATCCATGCTCACCACATCCCGCAGCGTCCAAAGATGCTCAGAGGTGTTGGGATGCATCCCCGGCTGCATCACCACCAGACACACAGCCCCAGAGCTGGGTCTGCACCCCAGGGCTTTGGAGCCAAGGCTTGTGGTCACTCTGGAGCTCCAGGAGAGGCAGCTGGAGCCCCCCCAGCACTCATCAAGGTTTTGGTTGCAAAATTTCCCTTCCCCAGCCTGGTGCTGCCAGAATGCTGGGAATAAAGAGCCCAGAGGGACCCTCAAATTGCTCCAACTGGTCCCGAGAGTGTGATCTCCCAACCTGACCCCCACCCCAGAGGAGACCTGGCCCATGGTGGCTCTTTGACAGAGTTCCCCAGACCTGTCCCTTGACACACGGATTTTCCAAGCAATGAAAAAGATCCTTCAGGGGGGGAAATAAATAAATAAGGAATGAAACAGCCCATTTCTCTCCCTGGCTCTGCTGCCTGCAGGATTACCAGTCAAAACCAAGTCATTTTACTGCCATGGAGCCCATGCTGCTGTGGGCAGGCGAGTTCACGTCTCATGTGCCACCAAGCCAAGCACCGGCGAAGCACTAATCACCACGGTTTCATCACCGCCGGCAGCAGGCAAAGCCGAGAGGCCAGTTATTCCGACCCCAGCCAAGGTGACCCGAGCATCCCACCCCTCTCCGAGCAGGTCCCGCTCCCATGAGCTCTGCCTGCAGTGGGATCAGGCTCCTCTGGCTGTGTGGGACCTGTTGGCTCCCAGTTCAGAGGCAGGACACTCACTGGTTTTGCACCCAGCCCATTCAGTTGCATCAGGACTTATTAAACTAATGGCTTCAAACTGGAAGAGGGGAGGTTTAGATGAGATCTGAGGAAGAAATTATTTGCTGTGAGGGTGGTGAGACACTGGCCCAGGTTGGGCAGAGAAGCTGTGGCTGCTCCTCCCTGGAAGTGTTGAAGGCCAGGTTGGATGAGGTTTTGAGCAACCTGGTCTAGTGGAAGGTGTCCCTGCTGCTGGCAGGGGGGTTTGGAATGGATGGGCCTTAAGGGCCCTTCCAACCCAAACCAGTCTGGGATTCTAAACCAGGTAAAGGCTGAGCTGGTGACACTGTCCAAGAGATGCAGGAATAAGTGACCATGAGGCTGTGCCCAGCACCCACCTGCACAACTCCATCCCTGGCTGCCAAGGACCTAACCACCCACCAACCCACCACTAAGGAGATCTCCCAGCTCAGTCCCAGCACTGGGAGGGCTGTGCCGGTTTCTGCCACACTGGTTGCCATGAGCTCACCGGCATCTTTTTGAAAATCAAGTCCATTTCTTTCCCCACCTGCTCTTCCTTCAGCAAGCAGGGCCAGCCAGCACGCAGCACAATATCCCAATTAGCTCACACTCCATCTTCCCTGCTCGTAAGTGATTACAGGGAATTTCACTTTGGCTCCTGTTGGGTTTTTTGTTGGTTTTTTTTTTAATTGCATAAGCCCCGTGAAGTACAGCAGAATTTAGCCACGGAGGAAGCGGACAGCAGGTTAAATTCTCCTTCTCAACAGGCAAAACCTTAAGTATTCAGGTCAAGTACCCCAGCGTTCGCTCGGAGGAAAAGCAAGGCCACGGCTCAGCAGGCAGCAGCAAGCAGAGACCCCAGATTTTACCATTAAAACCCACCCAAGATGCAGCCCTCCCCCCCACCCAGCAATCCCTCGATCGATGCACGAACCAATATCACGACGCTTGCAGAAGCTCAAGCCCATCACCAAGACATCAACTCGATCTCTCTGCAACTGGGTCCTGCCAGTGTCGAGTTCAAAGCCTCATGAGGGTGGAATTAGGCACCTCCACCCCCTTCACTGCCCCGGAGCATCCCTCAAAGGATGCTGAAGCCTGAAGAAAAAGGTTCCCACTGGGTGCAGATCAGACCCAGGGAATATTTATCACCCTATATATATAAAGGTGATGGCAAGGGGGTTGGAACTATATATTCATATATATATATATATTCTTAACTGCAGGGAAGCTCTCTCCTTCCTCCTCCCTCCCTGCTGCAAAGCAGGCCAGGGCTAATCCCTCACTTTGAAGGCTGGGATGGAGCAGTGAGGGGAAGGTGAGCAGGATCCAACCGCGGAGCAAGCGGAGATGGCAGCAGCTCACCTTGCAGGAGGCAGCACGGGGCCTCTGCCAGCAGCCAGAGCTCCAGCCGGGAGAGACAGGAGGGAGGGAGGGAAGGAGCCAACGCTCATCCCCGCTCCTGCCACGTGCAGCAAAATCCCACTATTAATTTTTGATCACCTTCTGCAAATTGGGACAGCGTTGGCTTGGAGCGAGAGGACAGCCTGAGTGCCCATCCCCAGTGGTGCCCATGGCACTGCCCGGTGTTTCTGCTGCCCATCACACCTACACCCTGATACCGCGGTCTGGCAGCACAAGCTCCTGCCCATACCCAGGCTGGGAAAGCCTCAGCGAGGGCAGAGACCATGGTCCTGAGCCGGGCTTTGAGCGGGATCATCCCCAGCACAGGGGCACGGGGGATCAGAGCACCCCGCAGAGGAAACCCCTCCATTAGATGCGAAGCCAGAGAGGAAGAGCCGGTGCCCGTAGCGGGTGCGAAGCCGGGGAGGGCGGGAGCAGGAGCGGGTTCGTGTGTGTTATAATTAGGACCTGCCACATCTTTAAGCCGTCGCTTTACTGGGAAGAGCTGGAAGGGGGTGGCTGAGCTGACAAATCCATCCTCCTCCTGCCTGATGCCAAAGTTGAAGCACGTGACACCCTTTTTTGGGGAGCTCTTCCACAGGGCGACGTTGTCCCTTGGGATGCAGGGTGGACCTGGCTGCACCCGAGCTTCAGTAAAACCCCCTTGAAGCCCCCTCAACACCCCGGGGTGCAGCTCAGCCCCACCAGCCCAGAGCCTGCTCTTCTCCCCAAAACAAGGTTGTTTTGTGCCCCCCAGCCTGGGGCAGCTGAAACCCGCTGCTGCCCGTGGGGACCCCCCACCCTCGCACAGACAAACCCCAGCGCTGCATCCCCAGCCCGGC
>NW_010308879.1:0-8192 GCF_000700745.2 Antrostomus carolinensis
TTCTCTTGGTCAATTCTTGTGCCCAACTGTAGGATATCCCTAAGCAGGGTGACTCAGAGAAGTCAAGCAGGTAATGGATGGTGTGGTTCTAGGTAGAGGGAAGCAAAGGCCACTAGAGTAGCTCCTGCACCTAGATCTGTCCCTCCTCCTTGACTGACAAACTTCACATTCAGGTTAAAACCAAGAACAGTAGCAGCTTTCCTTAAGTTCATACCTATTACCAATGCCAAAGAGAATGGTAAAGGCTATTTAAATGTAGAATTTTAAATCACTAATTGAAAGTTATTTGGATAATGCAGTTTTGAAGTTTAATGTAAATCTCAAAAACTTTTCTCTACTTATTTTGTACTTCCTTACTCTTCAAAATTTCATCAAACCAGGAAGTACACTGTGGTGGTTTGGGTAATATACTTAGACTGCTGAAAATTATGACAGAAAAGTAGTAACAGGTAGTTCTACAGCTAAGGCAGATCTTCACCAGAGACATGTATTTTTTAATCCTGTCTACCCATCCTCTTCAGTTGTAGCTATGTCATGAAGCAGAGCAAGAAGAATAAAAGCCACTCCACTACTAAGATCTCAAGGAGCTCCAATGCACAAGGCACAAAAAAAAAAAAAAAAAAAAAAAAAAAAGTTTTTTGGGTTTGTCTCCTTTTCCTTCAGCTAACTAATGCTTTTCAATCTGTGTACATTGTCAAATATTTGTCCATCAGGTAACTTTCTTTAAACCAGTTTTCTCTCAGATTTTGAAGCAGTGAAAAATGTGGGTCATCTATAATCCAAAAGAACCCTTCAATCCTCTCTCAGTACTGCTTGCACTGCAGCTTGTTCTGCTGTACCGAGATGATTTGCTTGGTCACAAGCTTGCCAGAGTGGTTCAAATCGTTGTTAAAGTTCTCTCTCTTAAGGTAAACAACTCTCTTAGTGCCTTGATTGACACTGCATTTAGCTAAGGATGAAATGTCCTTATAATAAATTTAACTAAATAAGCTAAATCCTGTCCTTATACTCCCCCTCAAAAGCATTCCCTTCTTCATTACCAGCCACTTTGCAGGGCTCCTTCAGGCAGCAGGAGCCCAAAGCTCACTGCCTCGTCCCACAGGTACAATTTTCCTAGCACTGCTTGTTCATAAATTCCTTAGCTAGGGATGCATTTCCAGAGCAAGCAGCACATTCAGAAGAAGTAAGTTAGTTTTCTTTTGCTATTTAAATTTCTTCAACTGTAATGATTTCCTAACCTTGGAATAGAGTATGATTTAGTGTTTTAAGTGGCACTGTAGTTGTAGCAGTTTAACTTCAAATTAACTCAGGAAACTTATGTATATCTCACTGATAACCATGTATATTAGCTGCTGTTTACATTGGTACAAACAAAATCCAAATATATCAGATTAAAGCTGCTGCAAGAGTTTCCAAATGAGCATTTACATCGGTCTAGTTTCATAAACAAGTGCAAAAAATTAAACCATTTAAACTGGTAGTATTCCTGTTTATGCAAAGCAATGAAACAGATAAAACAGATATCTGTGTTCTATTGACAACCAAAACAATTCAAATATCAAAAGCATTTCTCAGTGTTTTACACAAATTAACTTTTACTCAGGTTTTGCCATGCCAACAGAACATTGCCTATTAAGCAACAAGAAGACAACAGCTGGAAAAACAAAAACAACAAAAAAAGCAGCATGATTCCAGCTTTCTTAGAGTGTTCCAGCAGACGTCTTTTCTCTTGTACTGGACTGAAATTTATTGTTAATACATATCTCAAGGGATATTTCACAAAATACTGTAAAGCCTGGAAGAAACTTCAGAAAGCCAGCCTTGATTCCCTTAAACAGCTCAAAAAGCAGATAGCAATTTCTATAGGGTACTATTTATCATGATCACATTCATGATAAATGAGCCATTTAACTTTCCTTACAAAACAAAGGGAAACTATTTAATGTGGCATGAGGTTAATTTTCATCCCACACACTGTCAAGCTTTCAAACCTGTATTCTTCAAAAAAATTGCAAAAGAATATTGGCCCAGCACTAATGAAGATTATTTATAGTATGAGTTTGGTACTAATAATAAACAACTACAACTATGACAATTGTGGTCCTTTTAAAGGATCAGTTCTCAACTTTTGCTGAGTCATAACTCAGCACTATAGAGCAGAGAGTTGGCTTCACAGGGGACTGCAGTCTGACACTATGACCAGATAAAAAACAGTGCCCTGGATGCTGGCACATCATTCCAAAGATTAATACGCAGATTAGTTTAACATCAGAAGAGTAGGGACAGGTGCCAGCACTGTTATCAGGAAATCAGCTTTCAGACTAAAGCTATTTTCTTTCCAACCTCAAATAAAAAACCTAAGAATTTGAGGTATAAATCTTATTTTCAGTAAAGCTGCTTTTCACTGAAGTGACAGTGCAAAAGGTTTCAGGTGAGTAAGAATTACACTTCCTACACTTTAAGAGCTTTTTATCTTGTCAAAATTATATTAAGAAACTTCTGTATAAACTTCTAGTATATAATTTCTGTAGTACTCCAATAAGATAACCATGCGCTCTACCTTTTTCTTAAGTGGCTCATCTATTTTTTTTCCTAATCAAGTGATAAATGAGTTAGGATCTCCTAATCGTTGCTATTTTGCCTATAAAATTAATCATGAAATGTTTTCCTTTTTTTTTTTTTTTTTTTTGGCCATCTCTCTATCTCCTGTGAGAGGGAGGAGAGGTAAGGAGAGAGCCATGTGCTAGCATGCTGGAGTAATAATCTTCTGCATAAAAGGTTTGGTGCTAGAGCCACAGCAGCTATTTTCCTTTCTCTCTGAACAGTCAACCTGCAATTTTGATTTCTCCATAATCAACCAGATGAAATTGCTTCTACAAACATTTAAGATGAAATTTTCTAAGTTTTCAATGAAATCTTAGAGTCGTGGGGACTGTCTCACTTGAGAATGTCTAGCACAGTAAGACAGATAGGAGAGAGGTCCTTCTAAGATCAGGCAAGAAGCAGGAGTGGCTAACAGGAAAGACCTGATTTCTAAGTACTGCCTAAGAGAAACTGTCACACTGAGACTCCAGCTTGGCATTGTCATTTTTTAAAGGTAGAAAACTGGCATGCACATTTTGCTCGCTGAACTTTATAAAAAGGATTATTTACCTTAAAAACAACTAGAGCTTATCACTGCAAAGATCCAATCTCTGTAAGTACTTGTATACATATTTAAAATTGTGTTCTGAAGTCAATTGGGCTGCTCTTGTGTATACTGCTGAGTGTGTATCATACATTTGAGAATACTTCTCATGAGTGATACAGATCTGGTTAAACTATTGTTTGGAAAAGGCATTATGCTGCTCATTTCAAGATACTCTTTCTCCTAACTATAGTTCCTGGCATACTGTCCTTATTAGAATAGTGACAGTAGAAGTGCTATCAGGACATGTAATTTTGGAAGGTAACTTAACTAATAAGAAGGATAAACAATCCTTTACAGTTTTAGCAACTTCTTATTATTCAGTTGTCTCTTAGAAAAAAAAAGAAAAAAAACAAAAACCCCAAAAAACAGTTTACCCTTTCACATCACCAGACATGCAAGCTTTGTAATACTCATAAGGTTCAAAGATGTACGAATCATTTGAATTTCTAGTTCCCTGAAATTTAATGGTACCAGGCATGACAGTCTAGTACCTTCTTTTTTGGACTACTTCCAGTATTTTGGGGATGAGACAGCAATGAAGAAAGGAATGTTTTTATTTAGTTTAGTCACATGAACACTGAAATGCAAACTGTGAAGATTACTTCATTACACCTTAATTCCATCTCATGGGACAGGCATCCCCATGGAGGAAGATAAAGTGGTTGTTTCTTTCCTCTCTGTGTTGCCCTGAGACACTCATCACCAGAATATCAGCCAGTCCCAAGGGTGCTGCAGAACAGCGGGTCTCCATTTTGTCTGCTAACCAAACTGACTGGCACTAAAGCAATGCCCCAGCACCAGAGTACAAGGATGTGGGCAATCACAAGTGCAAAAAGGTTAGAGGGATATCTGCCAGAGTTAAAGAAGAGTTCATTGATTTAGCCATGGCTCCTCTGCTCATTCTATACCCTTGCAGGCTGCGATCAGCATCTGCAGATGAAGAGGGAGACAGTAGGAAAAGTTGTGTGTTAATTCCACATCTCCTCCTCCTACAGGAATAGAAACTATTCCTTTTTTTCTGTTGCTCTTGCAGGGTTAGCCAGCTGTCTTAGTTGGCTATATGCAAAACAACATTTCAGATAATGTCCTAATACACTATATTTTTATGGTTACAAAGACCAGAATATATTTTTCCACCATGCCTGGAAAGTGAAAACAAGGTATGAAATAATGGTAGAGCTCAATATTTCTTGGAAGAGATTTGGACAATCAGAAGTTTAGATTTCCCCACATTTGTAGAAACTAAAGACCGTATATAACCTTTCTGCTTTTCAGTAGTATTCCATTCCTTCAGAAAACTTGCATTTTGAATGAATGAATAATAACTATACAAATGAAACAGAAACTGGACCTAAAATACTTACAAGTTTTACAAAATGACTTTATAAGTTTCAAAGTTTAACATTGTTGAGCATTAAAATTTAACACTAGCTGAAATTTAGCATTTTGCTTACTTTTTGCCTGCAGTTGCAATTGTCATAGACTCTCATCATCATTTTGGATTAAGTTAAAATGCTGACTGTATTTGTTCTTTTCTAGATGAGAATGAAGGAGTTTGCAATATTCTGAGAAGCTCTTCACTGCTCATGATACACTGCATTATCTAACTTAAAACAAAAACAAATTGGAGATAACCAGGTGCCTTCCAAACACAGATCATTAGCCAGTCACTACTGTCCTGTGAGAGTGATGCATTACTTCACTAGGAAACAAATAGAAGTTGACACTATCATGTATATGCACATATATACATACATATATTTTCTGAAATAATGTAACTTGAGCATCTGAAATGAAAAATCTCACATGATATCCTACATAACACACATTCTTTTTCACATGGCTACTCTTGAAACATTAATTTCCATTTAACCCCTTGTTTTTGTCTCAGAGCAGCATGTAGCAAGTAAATTTTTAGCATGCTGAATAATCCAAATTCCCTTTAGTAAGTGTAGCAAATTTTATCTTACTGCATAAAGAATTTACCAAGGCAAAATACTGATACTAATACTAATTCAGATAACCTGGGAAGTATAGTTTGCCTATACTTATTTGGCTATACTTACAAGTAATTTTGCAAGAAACTCAAGTGCTGCAGTTGCAGGATGGAAAATAGCTTCATTAGCTTACATTATTAGGAAATCTTATGGCAGAGCACAGAAAAATGACAAAAATAGTGTTAATAGATGCTAATAAATGTTATGAAATCAGCAGAAGCACAATTAGTATTAGACCTGAAGGGGTAAGTTGTAGAAGTATCACCAAAAGGTTTTCATTTTCTAGGAACTTGTTTAGTATTTGAAATTCCTCAGCAATTTAGAAAATATTTCTATGAATTGGTCAAATGAATCATGATTAAGTTTTTGATATTCCAAGGGGAAAATGAGGCTCTACAAACACTGGGAAAATGTTTTGTTTTGTTCATTCAAGAAAGAAGGTAAGTTACAGGACAGAAATTATCTTTTAAACAATTGAAAAAGGCAATTTAGTTTTTTACAAAAACAATTAGCTTTCATTCATGGGTTTTGAAAGAGAAGTTTGAACTTGTTCCTTTAGGAAACCAAATATGGCATATTGTTCCCACAAAAATTGACACACTAGTATCTGGGAGATTTGTAAACAAATGACATGGAGACTGAAGTGCTGTGACACTTAGGCTATTCACAGTTGCAAAAAAATTTTAGGAAAAGTTACCATGTGAAATCAGTACAATAATCTATAAGTTTATATTCTGTAATTTTCAGAGCTTGGACAAACTAAGATGAAGGATTGACGCAGATTTTTTTTTTCAGTTTGACTATCCCAATACCTTAGCTTATTTTCTAACATAGTACATAATTTAGAAAAACTTGCATGAACACTGTGTTCTTAACTTATGCAAAACATTTTGCTTTTTATTGCTTTCTGCAATCAATGTTAGGTTATTTTTCTTATTATTTATATTAATTTAATGCATGGTGTGAAAGTGACAAAAAAGCTCATAATCTACCCTAGAATTATTTAGCCTTAAACAATGGTAAGAAAAAAAGCAGAGAGATATATAACTATGACATACTGTTTTCCACTTGGGCAGCGTTTTTCTGGATTCACTCTTCTCGAGGTTTGCCTGTGCTAAAAAAAAAATCTGCTGTAGGTCTGCTAGTTTTATGTGAAAAACCCTTTCTGGTAAAAATTGAGCAGTTTTCCTGATTAAATGTGTTAATTTAGATTTTTTTGTTTGTTTGTTTGGTTTGGGTTTGGTTTTGTTTTTGTTTTTAGCAAATGTATGGATCTTCTATTGAGCTTTCTTAGGTTTCTTCAAGGGAAAACTGTCTGCATGACATGAAATGTAACATTATGTTTCTACGCATTCATTCCTGAAAGGACTATTACAAAAATATTAATCATTCCTGAAAGTACACATATTAAACAATAAATGGTGAGCATGACCAAGAAGTGAAGGTACTGTGAAACTTAGCCATGTAAATATTTACATATATTCATTTACTTTTTACTCCTACTAGGTAAGTGGAGGAAGTCTTACAGAGTGTGGTACGTGAAAGCTGATTGATATTTTCCAATCATTGCTGAGTATCTATCAGAAGACAGAAAAAGGAGAAAAAAGAAAGTGCTTGTGGAAAGGAGAACAAGGAATTATAGCAGTAATCTTTTTTTATTTTTTATTTTTTTTTCTCTAGATGAGGTTCAGGAGAACTGAATATGTTGTTAGTTTTTTTTCTGGGAAGTAAAGGGGAATTAATAACAGTGATAACGCAGTAAGAAAAAGCACAGGTCATCATTTAAATTTCAATGCAGTAGCTTTTGCTGTGAAAACATTTGGTGTTGCTTTATCAACGTGAGCATTTAAATTTGAGGACTGCTCAGCTGTCTTATGCCTCTTTTGCTGTCAAGGTTAGAACTGGCTGTTTTTCTTTTACCATACTAGCTATTTCTATATGAATATAATATAACAAAAAGCAGAAGTGCATGACCAGCTCTATTTTTTTTCTGTGCAAAACAGTACCTTGAGGATTGTGAAGGACCTAGTTGTGTTGAAGAGGGAATGATGCCATAGCAGGAGAAGCAAGATATTCTTAGTACTTCCTACCGTTCCTAATAAAAAATGGGATACCAAATGGATATTATTTGTGTACTATAACATGGCTGATTGAAATTATGACAATGTGTTTATGCTACCTATATTTTTGGAAGAGTTCAAAGCTATGAGTAAATCCCCTCATGCTCAAAATATGAAGAATTATGGGGGCTGAAGTACCTATATATCCCCCTCCTCTCAGCTCTGTCCTTGGATACTCTTGAACAACCTCTAACAAGAGCTTCAGAAATAGATTCCTATGGCTTATTTCTTTTTTGCTGGGAAACAAGTGATGGGTTTTTCACAGTGAAGCCAAAGCAAATAACAGAGGCTTCTCATACATTTGTAAATGCATTTTTCAGATTTATTAATTTTCTGACTACAGTTGAAAGAAGCAAGGAAAAAAAAAGTTATTAAACTGGCTGAGGCCTGCTGCAGAGTAAGTTCAGAATAGGTAGTACTTTCCAGAAACTCTTTATAATGAGACTATACATACATACATTTAAGTTAAACATTATGTAACTTTATATATTGCAGTATATTGCAATCATACATGTATAATTAATATTCCTGACTATCAGAATTGGCATACATTAATTCTGTATCTTCTATTAATAAAACAGGGGCAGACAGTTTTTAGAGCACTAGATACATAAGTAGGTTCCAGGTAGGGCAGGATTCCTCTTATTTCAGCATCAGAACTTGTATGGAGACATAAGAAGTGTACTTTCCCTTACCTTTCAAACCAGTCTACAAAGAAAAGTCTGCTTATCCCCTGATGCTTCCAGATGTCCCAAAAGAAAAATGATTAAAACTGCTGAAGATCCTGAGTTTGAAATCCAGTCGCTCAAACAAAATGTTAACACACAATATAGAATCATAGAATCATAGAATGGTTTGGGTTGGAAGGGACCTTAAAGATCATCT
>NW_010308879.1:8286-14995 GCF_000700745.2 Antrostomus carolinensis
TGATCATCTAGTTCCAACCCCCCTGCCATCAGCAGGGACACCTTCCACTAGAACAGGTTGCTCAAAGCCTCATCCAACCTGGCCTTGAACAATGTCAGGGAGGGGGCATCCACAACTTCCTTGGGCAACCTATTCCAGTGTCTGACCACCCTCACAGTCAAGAATTTCTTCCTAATATCTAATCTAAACCTATCCTCTTCCAGTGTAAATCCATTTCCCCTTGTTCTGTCACTACCTGCCCTTGTAAAAAGTCCTTCCCCAGCTTTCTTGTAGGCCCCCTTCAGGTATTGGAAAGCTGCTATAAGATCTCCCCGGAGCCTTCTCTTCTCCAGGCTGAACAGCCCCAACTCTCTCAGCCTGTCCTCGTGGGAGAGGTGCTCCAGCCCTCGGAATATCCTCATGGCCCTCATCTGGACTCATTCTAACAGGTCCATGTCTTTCTTCTGTTGGGGGCTCCAGAACTGGACACAGTACTCCAGGTGGGGCCTTACAAGAGTGGAGTAGAGGTGGAGAATCACCTCCCTTGACCTGCTGGCCACGCTTCTCTTGATACAGTCCAGGATACAGTTGGCCTTCTGGGCTGCAAGTGCACATTGTTGACTCACGTTGAGTTTCTCGTCCACCACTACTCCCAAGTCCTTCTCTTCAGAGCTGGTCTCAAGCCACTCATTACCCAGCTTGTATTTATATTTGGGATTGCCCCGACTCATCATATATGTTAATGATACAAAAAGTAGGGGATAGTTTCAGTTTAAGTATGCATTAACATCTTACATTTTACTCAACTGTATCTATTTAAGTGTGTATAAACCATGATGGTATACTACAGGTAAGTATTTTATTAAGATCTGCCTAAAGGCTGTATCATCAGTTAAAATGAACTAAGATATTGTAAGTGAAATTTGGAAAGCCCTTTCATACAAGACAGTGTACTTGGGTTTAGAAAATTTCATTACAGATAGCTTTCTACAGGCAGCATTAATTATTTGCCCCTTTTTAGGCCAGACAAACAAGGTAACACATTCTTAGTCAACCGATCATACAGCTACTGTAAACATTTGGGAAAGATTTTCCATAGTTCAAGATTAAGAAAGTTTCCACATAATCAGTTAAAGAGACACACTAATGTTGCTAAGATTTGGAAGGAGGCATATGAATAAAAAGGAAGAATAATTGCAGACAGGTCAGAGAGACCTGCAAAAGCCCTGAGGGAACCAGAAAGATTGAAATGGCAGAAGTCGCTTGAGTAGAGGCTGTGGAGTACTTGGTGCTGATGGGGCAGGCAGGGCAACCCTGCACTGGTGGAGAACCCCACAGTGGTGCAAAAAAGTGTGGAATGGATGCATGGGGAGGAAACCCACCAGAGGAACTACCACTACCCAGTTGAGCCTGCTAGACTGGTTTAAGCACAAAGTAAAACTGAAATGTTATACAGCTGTCATTACCGCAATATCTCAAACCTTCAATTTCTTGAAGTGTTAGTTTTCTCAGTACTTCCATGAGGTGCGGAGGGGTTATTTCTGTTTCATCAGAGGAGTACTGGGGCACAGAGCACCACATTTCCTTAACTGTCAGCACAGCTCATAAGAGTCTAATAAAGTACACTGCAGCCAAGATGAAGGTTGCTTGTAAAGCACTATCTGCAAGCACTCCTATTGCAAATTTAGGCTCTACTGACATGGGCATTACAGCTCCCCAAACTGAATAATACATAGCAGCTGAATTAATTTTTTTTTACTTCGCTGTGCTGATATAAAAACAATAGTTGAAAAAATACATGAATCCTAAGTAATGTGAAAGTGTGGTTTCACAGTCATCTGGTGCTGATTTAAGCTCTGCCTCTCTAACGAATCACAATCCTACCCTTTCTCATATGCTTTGTGTACATATTCCCACGAGCTTGTGTTACACTGAGTCATTCCAGACCTTGATTGAAATGTCTCATTTTGTAGATCTGGCTTAGAAATACTTATTTTGTTTGTCTTCAGGGTCAACTTTCACCTGGACCATATTGTGGGAGTAGGAAGGTAGCAATAGGGGTAAACAGGTAGGGATAGTGGGAGGGTAGGTTTCCTTTTTTTGCTGATTTTGTCTGGGACAGAGTTAATTTTCTTCACAGTAGCTAGTATGGGGATATGTTATGGATTTATGCTGAAAACAGTGCTGATAATGCAAATGTTTTCTTTATTGCTGACTAGTATTTACACAGAATCAAGGCCTTTTCAGTTTCTCACACCAACCCACCAGCGAGTAGACAGGGGGTGTACAAGAAGCTCGGAGGGGACATCGCAGTGACAGCTGACTACAAGAGACCAAAGGGATATTCTGTATCATATGATGTCATGCTCAGCAAATAGAGCTGGAGGAAGAAGAAGGAAGGAGAGGACATTCAGAGTGATGGCATTTGTCTTCCCAAGTAACTGTTACATGTGACGGAGCCAGGCTTTCCTGGAGATGGCTGAACACCTGCCTGCTGATGAAATCCTTGTTTTGCTTTGCTTGCACATGCAGCTTTTGCTTTATCTATTAAATTATATTTATCTCATCCCAGAAGTTTTCTCACTTTCTTCTGATTCTCTCCCCCATCCCTCCAGAGGAGAGTGAGTGAGAGGCTGTGTGGGACTTATTTGCTGGCTGGAGTTAAACCATGACACTTTTTCAGAAGCAGTACAATCTTAGTTGATCTTAAACTGCCATATATCAACACCACTATTTTAACAGCACAGGATGTATGGATTAGCAAACTCTCATCCTTCTGAATACAGCAAATGACAAGTCTAATGGACACACTTTGACTTCTCCTTCAGATAAATTAAACACCTTTTCCAAGGTCCTACACCATGCCAGTGGAACAGCTACAAACAGAACTCTTTTACACTTTAATGTTTGAGAAATACTCTGAAGGAAATTTAAAGGTCTTCTGCCATTTATCACCCCCTATTTCAGTGTCTGAGGAAATTTTGGAATTTCTTTTTCTAGAATGTTCATTTACAAAGATATTTGTAATAAATATTATAGCTGGGGAATTCCAACGCTACACCCCCAACAGGCTGCTTATTGAAAGTGCCCTGGTGATAACTTTTGGGTTTATTGGCACGCTGGGCTAATTTTGATGCAGAACAATTTTTTTTATTTTTTTTTCATTGTTAGAAAGTTGAATGGCAGACAGGAAGCTCATTCAGCTACTGCTTAATAGAGGATGTATTCCTCACATGAAATAATGGGGGGAAAAACACCTGTGTATGACTGCTCTAGCGTAATAAACCAAAGGTTTATAAATGCCAGGTGCCACAATTTACAGTGTTAATATGGAATAATAGAATAGTTTATGTTGGAAAAGATCTTTAAGGTCATCTAGTCCAACCATAAACTTAACACCTCTAAATGACATCCCTAAGGACCACATTCACATGTCTTTTAAATACTTCCAGGGACGGTGACTCAACCACTTCCCTGGGCAGCCTGTTCAACCCTTGTTAGCTTGACAACCCTTTCAGTGAATAAATTTTTCCTAATATCCAACCTAAACCTCCCCTAACACAACTTGAGGCCATTTCCTCTCATCCTATCACTTGTTACTTGGGAGAAGAGTCCAACACCCACTTCACTACAGCCTCCTTTCAGGTAGTGGTAGAGAGCAACAAGGTCTCCCCTCAGCCTCCCTTTCTCCAGGTTAAACTACTCCTATTCCCTCAGCCAGTCCTCCTAAGACTTGTGCTCCAGACCCTCCACCAGCTTCGTTGCCCTCTTGACTGGGTCTGATCTCCTGGTTATATGGCACTCAAGATGATATGCTCCATAACCTTCCCTGGCACTGAGGTCAGGCTGACAGGTTTGTGGTTCGCTGGATCCTCCTTACAGACCTTCTTGTAGATGGATGTCACTTTGCTAACCTCCCATCCACTGGGACCTCCCTGGTTAACCAAGACTGCTGATAAATGAAGAAAAGTGGCTTGGTGAGCATTTCTGCTAGCTCCCTCAGTACCCTTGGGTCGATCCCATCCGGTCCAAGAGATTTCCATGTGCCTAAGTGGTGTAGCAGGTCACTAACCATTTCCCCTTGGATTATGATGGTTTCATTCTGCTCCTCATCCCTGTCATCCAGCTCAGGGGGCTGGGTACCCAGGAACAACCAGTCTTACTATTAAAGACTGAGGCAAAGGAGGCATTAAGTACCTCAGCCTTTTCCTTAACCTTTATCACTGTTTCCCCTGCCTCCAATACAGAATGAAGATTCTCCTTAGCCTTCCTTTTGTTCCTAATGTGTTTATAGAAACAATTTTTATTGTCTTTCATGGCAGTAACCAGTTTACCTTCTAGCTGGGCTTTGGTCCTTCTCATTTTCTCCCTGCATACCCTCATGACATCCTTGCAGTCCTCCTGAGTCATCTATTCCCTCTTTCACAGATCATAAACTGTTTTCCTGAGTTCCAGACAAAGCTCTCTGTTCAGCCAGGCTGGTCTCCTTCCCCACCAGCTTGCCTTCTGGCACATGGGGACAGCCTGCTTTTGCTCTTTTAAGATTTTATTCTTGAGGAATGTCCAGCCTTCCTGGACTCCTTTGCCCTTCAGGACTATCTCCCAAGGGACTTTGTCATCCATTCTCCCAAACAGGCCAAAGTCTTCCCTCCGGAATCCAAGATGGCAGTTCTGCTGACCCCCCTCCTTTCTTCTCCAAGAATTGAAAACTCTGTCATTTTGTGATTGCTGTGCCCAAGATGGCCTCCAACCGTCACATCACCTACAAGTCCTCTGTTCGCAAACAACAGGTCAGGTGGGGCACTTTCCCTAGTTGGCTCACTCACCAGCTGTGTCAGGAAGTTGTCTTCCATACTCTCCAGGAACCTCCTGGACTGTTTCCTTTCTGCTGTATTATACTTCCAGCAGACATCTGGCAAGTTGAAGTCCCCCATGAGAACAAGGGCTGGTGATCATGAAACTTCTCCCAGCTGCTTATAGAATGTTTCATCCTGGTAGAGTGGTCTATAACAGAATCTGGCCTTGTTGGCCTTCCCTTTGATTCTTACCTATAAACACTCAACTCTAACATCACCATTATTAAACTCCAGAGAATCAAAATGCTCCCTAACATACAGGTCTACCCCACTGCCTCTCCTTCATTGCCTATCCCTTCTGAAGAGTTTATAGCCATCCATTGCAACACTTCAGTTGTTCAAGTCATCCCATGATGGTTTTGTGATGGCAACCATGTTGTAGTATTGTGCACTGCTGCACAATAGCTTCCAGCTCCTCCTGTTTGTTGCCCACGCTGCATTCATTGGTGTAAATGCACTTAAGTTGGGCTATTGATTCTGCCACCTTTTTGTGGGGCAAAGCCCTAATTCCTATGTGGTCATTCTCAGGCAGTTCCATAGTTTCTAATACATCAATAACCCTTGTGTTGTTGCTGTTGCATGGATATCCATCCCCTACCTCCACAGAGATGGCAGACTGAAGGAACTTGCTAGCATATCGTCCCTCAAACATTGGTGTGCTTCTCTCTAGGCAGCCTGGTTTTATCCTTTTCCCTCTTCAAATCTAGTTTGAAGCTCTTTCAATGGGTCCTGATAACTCCTGTGCAAAGATCCTTTTCCCTCTTTGAGACAGGTTGCCAGCAGGCCTGGTGCTGTGTAAACCAACCCATGATCAAAAAACCCCCAATTCTGCCATTGACAGCAGGCTCGGAGGCAGATATTCTATATGCAATAGAACAGAGAGTTGATTTTTATTATCAAGGACTCAGTGAATTGCCTAGAAGAATAGTAAGTGGCAACAGAATTGCGAATTTATTTTTGAAACCAGCTGACCAAGGAAGTCCAGATTGCTGTGTAAATTACATGGCTTCACAGATAGAAAAGGAATGTTCTATGTGTAATCACCTACTTTACTAAAAATGTACCATGGCCTTTCTTTTAATCTTGTGCTCAGTGAGTATGGAGCTAAAATGTTTTCCATCTGCTCCTATTTTCCTCAGATAACATTACTGAAGTTTCACAGATGGAGGTACAGACATCAGGAAAAAGTTACTTGAGCAAATTGATTAAACTGAAACTTTACCAAAAAGTTTGAGGAGAAAACAATGGTAGAACAACCATGAATATTATTTTATAGCTTCTTAGTTCAGAAGAAGCTATAGTTCAGCTAGTAGTCACTGTAAGACATCATTTTATTTGTTTTCCATCAATACATTTTATAGTGGTATTTTTCTCCCTAGATTTTGGTTTCCTTGAAAGTAATTTCTAATACTTATGATATATAGTAAACACACTGGTGGAGAAGGCAGTGAATTTGCTGTGACAAAGTACACAGCATCCATGTGATCATATGAACAATTTACCTTCAATATTCCTACAACATGAACTATCAAAGTAAACAATGAATCACCGGCAAGAGCAAATACTGCCAGCAGTAATTGCTGAAAGAACTGCAGGTCACGCAACTGGTGTCCAAGTCTTGTGGGAGCAACTGAAACTGGATTTTAAAATAAAACAGAATTCAAAAGATGCAGAGTGGTTGGATCTTCAGATGTTCATGTCCAGGCATGCTAGAAGGATGGCAATAGGTTTTGGATTCTCGTGTAATTCCAGAAACCTCACATGGACTTTCCTTCCTACTATGGCTTGACATCTGGAAGAAGACATGGTTGTGTAAATAGAAGCCAGCATGTTTAGCTGATATGGGGGAAGTGTGGGTTCAGATATCCTCAGAA
>NW_010308879.1:15029-46152 GCF_000700745.2 Antrostomus carolinensis
GAGCCAGAGAACACTGGTAACTCTTCCTTTTCTGGTGTGTTCTGTAAAAGAAGAAATATTTTTAAAACTTTAAGAGTTCAATAGAACAGGAAGCTTTTCTTTTTCTTGTCACTGCTGTTCTTGGTTCCTATGGATGCAGAAAAAAGCTTTGGATATCTTTCAGATTAAGACTTAAGACTTCAGTTTCCAGAAAAAAATAGATAAGGTATTTTAATACTCCACAGTGTAATTCCATGTCACAAATGCTCCTGCTGGAAGTTTATGGTGCTGGAAAAAATGAGAAGCAATCTACTCCATACGAGGTGGTCACAACTTCATGAATTCCAAATGATAACGCCACCTGCTAATTTGAATAGATGGCTGTGAATCTGATGGATCATATGCAGTACCAGATGGTGCCCTGTGTTAGATAGCACCTAGATAATACAGAAGGTAGGGGTAACAGCTTGGTACACTGGCAGACATGGATGAGAGACAGTAGTGTCAGTGGTGAAGCTGCAGGTTGCCATCCTCACTGGAACATCCTGCAAAGCTGGAAAAGGCTGGCTGCTCCTCTGCAGTAGTCAGCACCATTTGTCCACAAGGAGTTTCTCCCTCAAAAAACTTTTTAACTTGTTTTTTTTTGTAGGTTTTTTGTTGTTTGTTTGTTTGTCTTTTTCCCCTGGGAAGCAGTAGGAAGGTATTGACCAGTTCTGCCTTCATTGAATCCTGGAAAGCAGGCGAGGAGCACAGGCCACCAGCCCCCCGGTAATGGTCCAGGTTTTGCTGCAATGGTCTATAGAGGCTCTGGTGTGAGACTTGTGTCTCTGTTCTCTCGTCAGGCAGGATCCCAGTCCAAAGCGCTCTCCAGTCAGGAGCAGGGCTGAAGGCTACCCAGGAAGGACGTGAACCCTCAGAAGGTATCCTTTCAAAGTTAAAAAACAAAACACTTTTGCAGAAATATTTTGAAGGCTTGATGATCAACAATTACCCCTGCTTGTCTGAGAAGCTCTCACCATAGTACCCTACACCAAATGCGAATGAGCACCATACAGCTGTACTCTTCTGTTCCTCCATGCTTCATATGTCGGCTCTGGTGTGACTGATGAGTAAAGAAGGTGAATAAACAAGCTACATGCCAGTTGAAATTTCCCTTTCATCAAGGATATTCCCAGCTGGACAGATGCTGCCAGAAGCTGACTGTTTTATGTTGCCTAAGCAAAGTAATGGAACCCATTCAGTGAAAGGGATATTGCCCTACATATTTGCTTTTTAAATAGCTTTCAAGTTTTAAAGTAGTCTCTTGATTATTTTTAAAGTGCTCAATGAATATGAAGTAAGTAGTGCAAAAATAATTTCACGTTATTAGGGGACTTCAGTGCGTGCCAAGGATAGTGGGCATATAGTAAATTCTGTTGACAAAGAACACTCAAAGATTACATGAATAATAAAATACGGTGCCTGCAATTCCCAGACTTCACTCTAAGATATTGTTTTGAAAAATAACAGTGCTACTTAGATAAAACGTCTGTTTTAAGTTCAATATATAGCCATAATAGAAGTTGTTACTGGTAGAGACTTAATTTTATAGTTATTTTTGTTTTAAAAAAGAAGACAGGACAAGATTGGATATAATTGCATACGTTTAAGGGAACATCTGATGTTCAGACTATTAAAAGTGAAGGCACTTTTATGGTTATCGGTTTACATATATTTTATTTCCCACTTTTCTATTCATTTCTTTTTTTAAGTTATTGGTCCAGCTATCCTGATTATAACTGACAAATTCCATGGCTATCTCTTTCCTTTTATTATTTTATTTATTCATACAACTAATTGCTCAGCAAGTTTGCAATAACTGAAATGCACCTGAAAGTCAATCTTACAAAGCACATAATATGAGTATTCTCCGTATCTGACAATCATTTTTATTACTGTTTCTTCTCTCAAGGTGGTGGTAATTCAACCCCACCCTCCTTGTAAGTACATTGATGCAAAAACTTGAACTTGAATCTATCTAGCATGTCCTAAAATTAGAAAATATCTGTTTTGAGGCAGACTAAGCAATGGCATCACTTGCAGCACATATAATATACAATTCAACCCAAAAGGGTCTGTAAGAAATTTTACCAGAAAAACAAAGTCATTCATGAGTCCAACAGCACTTAGAAAAACAGTTGGAAAGGAAAAGATGGACCTATAACCTAAATATCTAGAATAAAGAGAAAATATTGATTCAAACTTCTGACCTAAACCATTTTCCTCTGAAAGGCTATCCACAAGGGAAGAGACAATAAAAGGGAGAGACACATATGAACACAGAGGAAATCACATGTGGGAAAAGGGAGAAAAGGGTTCATACTGAGATATTGAATATTTTCAAAGGAAAACTCCACTACATTTATTTTTGGCGGGGATTACATCTTCATTGTTTTCCAGGAAGGATTTACTCTCAGTAAGTTTGCAGATAAACAAAAAATTTGGTGGGAGTGTTGATCTGCCTGAAGGTAGGAAGGCTCTGCAGAGGGATCTGGACAGGCTGGATCAGTGGGCTGAGGCCAGGTGTATGAGATTCAACAAGACCAAGTGCTGGGTCCTGCACTTGGGTCACAACAACCCCATGCAACACTACAGGCTTGGGGAGGAGTGACTGGAAAACTGCCCAGCAGAAAAGGAACTGGGGCTGTTGGTTGACAGCTGGCTAAACAGGAGCCAGCAGTGTGCCCAGGTGGCCAAGAAGGCCAATACCATCCTGGATGGTATCAGAAATAGTGTGGTCAACAGCACTAGTGAAAGTGATCGTTCCCCTGTACTGGTGAGGCCGCACCTTGAGTACTGTATTCTGTTTTGAGCCCCTCAGTACAAGAAAGACACTGAGGTTCTGGAGCGTGTCCAAAGAAGAGCAACAAAGCTGGTGAAGCATCTAGAGAATAAGTCCCATGAGGAGCAGCTGAGGGAACTAGGGTTCCCTCAGGTTCATATGCAGGTTCATACTATAGAAGGTTGTATATGAAATGGTACAAAACTACTATACTCTTCACATCTGGTTCATCTGATTAGGGACAGTTTTTCCTAAAGGAAAAAGCATAATTACCCTATCTGAAATATTTTTTTAAGGAGAACTGTAAAAGGTAATTGTTTACTATCCCCTCAAACAAAACCCACTATTTTATAAGATAATGTGGATTTACAGATCTTCAGGTGGGATGTATATTACTAAATATACATCTCATCTTTGAGGACATGAGCAATAATAATAATAATAATAATAATAATAATAATAATAGTCAGCAATTGCAAGAGTAATTGTGGGTGAAAACTGTGTGTGGCCAAAAAGCTCTGGTCTTGCATCCTAGCTTGTTTATCTTCTACATGTACTGCAGCTTCCTCACTGACTTCTGATGAAAACAAAAGCTTAGTGACAGTGATCAGTGGCCTTGAAGCTGAGGCTTTCCTTATTGACACTGATTTATTTACCCTTCTCTAACAATATACTTCTTTTAATGCACAAAAATTAGGTTAACCCTGCCATGAACAAGAAATGCAAGGAATCCCAACATTAGCAAGGAATTGTATTTCGGTATTTTGCCTTTATTTTCTCACTTAACCTTTTTAAAGTCATTTACAGCAACTACAAGAAGAGAGACATTGTGGCAAAGGATAACTTCCCTTTACAACTTTCCTTGTAACCTTCCGTCAGATTTTCCCTTACTCAGAGAAAAACAAACAAACAAAAATTGGGAGGCTGCATTAATATCAGCTTTATCACACTGTGTGGCTGTTTCCCTTCCATTCTTTGACACACATGAGAATTATGCTCGAGAATATGAAAGCAATATACTCATATTTCCTTAATGAGAAAAATAGCTTTGGTACCATACTGGTTGCATAAAAAATGAACTGATGGGTCACACCTGAGCTAAATATTTTTCTTGCTGCTTTTTTTCTTCTGTTTGCATTGATGTGAGAGTGTATGTCAGGCTGGATCCAGTGAACAGAACTGAAACCTGCGGGGTTTGCTGTTTCCCAAAACTATTTTTACACATGAGCTTTCTTGGAAGGCTCTTTCTATTTATCTATAGAGTTTTCTTCCCTTGACATTTCTTCTATCATCTGATAAAACCACCTTACAAGTAAGAAGGAAACTATTTTTCTTCTCACAATACAGATCAGATACCTGAATTAATAGACTATGGTGATAATATTTCCATTGAACAGGTCAAAATGGGATGCAGCAGTATTTTTAAGTTGTAAGCACTCAGCTGTGAGCCACAAAGCTTATTTTTTCAGTTTTCAAGGTGTTTTTAATTGAAGATGAAATGGAATGTGGCAATATCTTGATTGCAGTTGTTCTTTCAAGGTCATACTGTAATCCTTTAACTTCATTTTCTTTCAGGTCTTACAGAGCTTCTCTCCCTTGGGAAATACAGAGTTATTCACTTGCTGAGGAAAACAGGGAGGATGTTGTTTAGTATTTTGCTTTGTTTATACAATGCCATTTGAAACATTTCAGGGCTCTGATTAAACTGGAGGAAATGACTTTATAACTGGAGTTTCTAAAGGCAATATATTCTGGGACATGTACTCCAGACTCTCTCTGCCTCCGACAATTTTGTAAATAACTTTAATATGCCTGTGAATGCCATAGCTGTGTATCAGCAATGCCTAGAGCATTGTTCAGGGGAAGGAAACGGAAGAGTGAGAACACTGTGAACAAGCTCCTGACAAAAAAAATGTGAATATATACATTTAATGGATATCTTCTCTTTCTGCAAGGTAAATAAACAATAAAATAGAAAGCTACTATTGTGAAATCTGATACTGTAAAATTCCTTTTTAGGTAGAAAACTGTGATAATGTATGAATCTTGGCTCACTCAATCTTGTTTAAATGAAAACTGTATCTGAAGTTTCTGAATTAATTTCTCTCACACTGAAATGTTAGCACAGCTCAGATTAAGACCTATTAAAAATCTCTCACTTCATTAAGAAGTTATTAATAGATTTGCTGTAACCAGTCATCTTGAAGAAACACAATGTAGTATTTTTATCAGCAGAATGTGAGCATTTTAAAAATAACGTTCAATCTGAAATAAAAGGCACTTGGAATGAGTATGATTAATAATTTAATACAAAGATTGGAAAATTAATTAGGCTGGGTGGGATTATTTTTCTTAATGTTCCTCTCATTGACAAAGAATTAATGACATTAACGTTGCTCGAGGGGGACACAGTAAGGAAGATCATTGGCACTCCCTCTTCCCAGGTCATAACAACACAACCATTGGCAGCAGATGTACTGGAAGAGAGGTCTCAGGAGCTCACAGCTGGAGCTGGCTTGGCTCTTGGGATGTTGGAGGTGCTGCCTCTTTGCTGTTAGATAGGTGACAAATCTTTGCTTCAGCTTGTTGTCCCTGCAAATGCTCCTGGTAGCTGCCTGTGGCAGAACTGGCTATGCTGGTTGGGGCTTGCTGGTCCGAGCCAGCCATGCCTTCCTGGCAGCCAGAAAGCTGTGGTATTTGGCAGATTTTGTAGAAGAAGGAGGGAAGAAGAAGGAGAGAGGAAAGAGAGAATGGATACAGCTCAATGTACACAGGACTAGTTATAACCAAATCCTCTTGGCATGCTGGGGACTGCCTGTGCCAGCCTTTACTTGGAAAGTCTGGGGGAGTTGCTGCAATTTTCATCATCAAGTTTTTGCTAGTTTTAAATGTCACTAAACTCCACTGAATGTCTCATTTCCCAGTTAGCTACCCTAGACAAACTGCTTGACGTAGCAGCTGGAAAGTTGTTTGCATTTGACTTATTTGGGATGGAAAGAAGAACCATTAATGGCATGAGTGCCAAAACACAAAAAGATTTTTCAAGCAGCAGAAGTGCTGAAATAGGATTCAGAGGTAATCAGCAAGGTTTGAAAAGCAAGCAGTAGATACCTATCTGATTTTCTTAGAGACCTCTGAAACAGCCAGGGCATCACAGTCAGAAGAAAAACTGCTTCAGAACTGTTCAGTTGTGTTTCTTTTTCAGAGTTTTTCAAGTTTTCTGCTTGAACTGAGATCTATAAAACAAGATAAGCCTAAAATTTTTGACTCTACATGAAACATTGTATCAAAATATATAAGACAAGCAAGGTTGTTATGCAAAGGCCAGGGGTATATTGCATTGTATTCCAAACAAAGCACAGAATTCAGGAACCCTTGGATGGATGCTATGTAAACTACCAAAATTAAATCAGTCTTCTGGGCATATTCCAGACATTCAGTCTGATGAAAAGGTTGCTGGCTACAACCAGAAAATGAAAAGGGAGGCTATAATGAAACTAGCATTTCAGTTTTAAAGCATAGCTGTTGCCACAGCAACCCCTGTAATGGACACATTTAATCCAAAAATTCAGTGCTGCATCTGAACTGACTTGAACAGTAAAGAGGATGTCAGTGCTTGCAAACCATTTGACTAACTGCAAAGAGTTTAGCTTTCCCAGTTGGATTGAAAGGGGTACATGCACATAAACTGGTGATGAAAGATATTGATTACTTTGATGCCCTAAAAATTTTCTTTTTGAGCTATTTATTTGGTTTCATAAGCCTAACAAAGATAAACATGACATAAATGATATTCTGAGGAAGATACTAGACTGAGATAGATATTTTTGAAGACTGTCAAGGTTCATGCACCAAGCATTGGTTTGACATGCTTCTATTTACCAGCCTTTCCAGTACAGTGTCACAAGATAACTGATCTGTGTCTGGTTTGAGCCCTGAGTCATATCTGTTTTACTCTAAGATTGTTTTTCTCCTTCTTTTAATCCTCTGTCTACTTTTACCGGAATGGAAAAATGAGATGACACCCTGCCAGTTTTTAGGACAAGTAAGAATCTTACTATTTCTGAGGACAGTGTGTCTCCCTGTAGGTTCATTATTCTTGCTAGACTCTGACTTAAAGCATAAATCTGATAAGTTTTATAGGCCGCTAAACAGGCCATGAATTTCATTTTACAGAGTCTGAATCTTGTTTCTCTTTGGATCCCACTATGATTTGGAAGGAGCAGAGAAGTTTTAACATGGGCAATGTTGTGACTGGATTGTTTTATTTGCAGCAGGTATGTCAGATCCCTATACTTTTAGGTGATACTGTTTATGCTTCAGATAGTGCAGAGGCATTAACTCTTAACTTTCCTGTAACACATCTACTGTCAGAGAGAGATCCAGGAAGTTCAGTAGTTTGAGACCCTCACTTTGTAGCTGCCAGACTGTGGAAGGGATTGTAATAATACAGGCATTGATTACACTGTGGTCATTTGCTTGATAAATTAATCTCTTTTCCATTATGTGGACTGAGGCTGTAAGCATACCACATGTCAGCAGGATTCACAGAAGGAAGGTACAAATATTTCATCTTACTCCTTAATCACAATGTAAAACAGAGCTACCCCAAAAAGCCGTACTATCCAGCAAGAACATTATGAAGTTCAACAAAGAGATGTGCAAGGGACAACATAATCCAAGAGCCCAGTACAAGCTAGGATCTGATGTGGCTGGGGAGCAGCCTTGCTGAAAGTGACCTGTGGTTCCTGGTGGACAACAAGCCGAACTTGAGTCACCAGCGCTCTGCTGCAGCAGCAAAGGCAAATCGGATCCTGGACTGCATCCACAGGAGCAGGAGCTGCGTATTGCCTTCCTTCTAAGAACTCCATGATAAGGACGTTCTGTAATCCTTCTTGTGTGGTTTTATGGCTGCCTTAAAGAGAAAGATCAGGCATACAAACTAAATACAGCTGCTTTTTCAAAGGGAACAATGCTGAATGGCTTCTTCTGAACATGAGTAGGCACTCAAGACACAGAGGAGTAATCTGTGTTGCAGACTCCTGACTCAGATAGCTCTTGAGAGTTAAGTAAATGTTCACTCATTTATATAATTTAAAGAAAAATTATCCAGGATTCTACAGAGAAAAACTCGCCTCCCCTGCTCCATCTCCATATTCACATCTGAGGAGGCACCAGTGAGTCACATAGCAATTCCCTACATCATGTGGAACACCTCACAAAACTGTTTAGCCCAGTTACAGGTGAAATGTTTTTTCCTGCTGTCTAGAGATGGGATAACTTGTTTCAATAAATTTGCACACACAGAAGGCCTTTCTGTGTTGTCATCTTCCCAAAATCTTCTGCCCAGTGATAGTTACATGCTAAGTGTTGTAAAGTGATTGCCTGCACATGCACAAACAGGTAAAAGAAAGTGCCACTAAGTAGTATTTACTAAGATAAATCTTTCCTCATGGGTTTCAAAGAAACTTATTGTGTGAGTGTGTCAGAGCACTTGCTCTAGGTGAACCTGCTTTGGCAGGGGGGTTGGACTAGATGATTTCCAGAGGTCCCTTCCAATCCCTACCATTCTGTGATAATGCGTGATTCTATACATGAAAGTTGCCTGCATTCTCACAGCTGTTTACTGGGCTTGGAGCAGCAACCTGTTGGATGGATGTGCGCAGGGCTCCCCCTTTTCTTAGTATTAATGAGCTGTCTAAGTTACGAAGTGATGGGTGACTCACTCAGAATTTTGATGTCACAGGTGAGATGCCTTAGACTAAATGTAGAGCTTTATAGCTGAGATTTTAGGGCATGAGTCCTCAAGTAAATGGCTAAAGTGAGACCAACTGGCCCACAAGTGTCACCTCTTTCCTTTGAGCAGAAAGAGAATCTACTTTGTAAACCTCTGAAAGAAGTAAGATTAATGCTGACTGATAGCAGTAAAGACATATTTATTTTTGGAAGTTCTTGGCTTTTAATCGTCTCACACTTGTCTACACTTGCAAATGACCTCAGTGTGATCCTTAGCTGCTGCTGTATACCTTTGTTTGAGTACTGGAGGCAGAGTATCTTCATTAGCCTTGTTCTTTATCAGAGTTAATTAGCCTAGGTGGTTTAAAACCCCAAACTACAAAAACAGCCATTAGGTCAGCAGATTCAATGGCTATTTCAGAATCTCTCAGGCAACTAGCAATTTCATAAATGTGGTCCTGAAGTCATTTTAAGTCCTTCCAGTTAATGCCAGAGTCAAATGTTAAATTTTAATACAGCTACCTGAAAGGAGTGCGGGCAAGAAGTAGTTGTTTTTAGTAAAACACTAAACAAGGAACTACTTTTTATTGATGTTTTGTGTGTGAAAATTATGATAGCATTGAAATGATCTTCTGCCTGCCTTTGAGGGTAATAAAAAGCACTACAGCAATTGCAGAGTACTTGAGGCATTCTCTCTCTGTTCTGTGATATTTCATTTCACAAACACTTATGAATTACCACAGTTATTTCACAGCTTCAGTACCCATCCTCAACAACACGACAAAAGGAATATAATTTCTAACCCCTCTGGTATCATGGTGGGTGTGCACTTAGAGGGAAGAGGGTTCTAGGTATTCCTTAATATACTGATATAAGATTAACTTGAAGTATAAAAGACTTCGAGAAATTATTGGTAGACAATATTGAAGCACATCAGCAGAGTTTGTGTTTCTCATCAGAAGTGGGCAAGGGTCAGACTCTAACCCAGAAATACCACAATAAAAAGATTTCTTCTCAAGTGAACCCAGAAAACTAGGCTACTACAGCAGTCTTTTGATTAAATTCTCAGCTGGATTAAACGGGCAGTATCTACCACAATCCACTCCTCCTTGTTTTGCCCTCAGCAATGGTCCTGACCCTCATTTCTAGATTAATGTTATATTGTGTAATCAAATATTTTGTATGAGGCTATCCTTTACTCAAAGGGAATGTATGTCTCACAGGATAGCACTGCCACAAGGAGAACATTTGTCCCATAAGATCTCAAGCAGAACACGAGCATACTTGAACTAAGAGCAGGAGGGAGTTCACAGCAAGGTAAGATACATAAAAAAGAGGAGTGTTGCTAGAACTAGATTTCTGCCCAGGATTGACTTCTCTTAAATGAATGCATTGTAGCAAAACAGAAATAAAGGCTCACTTGTGTATTTGCAGGAATCTCATTTTTATCTGTGGCCAGGGAGTCAATAGTCAAGCACCTTTCCACCAATCTACATGAGGGGGTCTTGGTAGCTCTGAAATTAGAAATTCTCTGAGATGAGGGAGAGGAAAGGGATCTGTTCACCAGTTCTGGTTAAATGAAGACCCAAGAGCATGCTCTAGCTCACACAATGTAGTTTGTGGAGTTACTCTTTTATTAGCTTGGATAGCAATATAACAAAACACACTCTGACTCTGAGGCCTCCCTAATGCTTGGAAGCTGGTTTCTCAGACTAAACCAATATTCAAGAAAACATAACCAACACCGTGGCATATGAAGTTTGTATTTTCAAAATGCTTAAATGGCTTTTCTTTCTTCCAGTGAACCACATTTACAGACATTTTCCTTCAGCTTCACTGCATTATTCCTGTTATCAGTAATGGAACAGATCTTTAGTTAAATCTTTTTAACAATGTTTTCTTATTCAGTCTTCAGCATAGATGCTTTAAGGTAGCCGGTTTCTTTGAAGGCAAGTAAAAATGTTCCTAAATTGTTATTTTGTACAGAGCTCACAGTAATAACAGAATTTCTTATTTAGTGAGAAATAGTGAGAAATAGTTGTGGGAATTTCATAGCTTAGAGCATACTCTTGGGTCTTCATTTAACCAGCATTGGTTAATATTCCTCCTGCCCTCACTACCTCAGACAACCTCTGATTTCAGAGCTACTAAAGACCTTATGTAGATTGGTGAAAATATACTTGATCACTGATTCACTAGACACAAAGTTAAAAAAAAGACATTTCTGCAGAAACTGTTTGTAAATTACTGGTGTGACTGTACTTTTGTAAGAGACACCTTGGAACTTCACAGCTGTGAAAAAAAAAAGATGAAAAATATCCATAGAAATCAGGGAAACTTTCAGTAACATACAGTAAATGAGCCTAGTTGTACAGAGCCAAGATAAGTATTTTTCAGCTGCATTGTTTTGAAATAGGTTTTATTTAAAAGTCATCAGGACAGAGATTCCTAAATCCTAAAAGAGAAGTTAAAACATTACAAAACCTAAGGAAAGGCAAGAAATACCTGAAGTAAACAATGGAGCAATTAAAGCTTTCTGCCTATGTCAGATTATTGGCCAAGTTGAGAGAATAAGATCTTGTTTGTAATATGGAAAAATGAGCACCCTGGAGCAAAGACAGTGGATTTTAGTCAGTTAATTGGAGCAAATATTCCCATATATCATTTTTTGTTTCCTGAGATTTCTCTATTAAAAGATTCTGGAGCTAAAAATCTTCAGACAGCATATAAAATTCAACTTTAGTAGGTATTGCCAGAGAATGGATCACTTGAGGAATATTTACCCTGCATTTGAATGAAGCTCAGGAGAACTTTTGTTCATAAAAAGCTCAATTAATTTAGTAAAATAATACTTTTGCTTCAGAAGCACAACTACTTGTACTGGAATGAACAAGTTGTCAATTATTCCCTTACACCTTTGTCAATACAATCATAGATTATGTTTTAGTTTTTTAAGAGATATTTTCAATAAACATGGAAAAAATCATACTAAGCACTATGAGGAGAACGTAATTCTAGAGAAAATTAGTTAATAAGTAATTATCAAAGCTAATTTTCTTTCCTGAATATGAAGTCCACAGGTATTTCTAGTTACAAAAAGACAGCTGATTCATACCAAAGCCTGAAAATTTTGAAAGCAAACGTCTTTTGATGATGCAACTTCCTTCTGTATCTAAGGTCTGATAATTTCCTACTTGATGATGCTCTCTCTCTCTCTCTCTCCTTCTGTATCTAAGGTCTGATAATTTCCTACTGGAAGAGACTGTACCATGCTGATTCTGCAAGACACTTTGCTAGAACTGGAAGTATAGCAAATGTGAAGTAATTTTCATATTAAAACAAAGACCATGGAAAGGAGGCAGGGGAAGAACCACTCACATCCCTCCTCCTTCTCATTTTCCACACTAACATAACTTTCTGGGCTTCTCAAAGAAAGACTAACACACAAAAATGTCATCAGGGAAGCCACTGTGAACAGCTGGCAAACTAAAGAGCAACTATCATATGAATTATGGACTCTGGCTAAATCTCTACCACCAACCATTAGCAGCCAAATAGCCAACTGAGTAACAGATACAGAGATGGGGAAAAATCAAAGTGCAGTCTGTTTTTCTGCTTGTTTTTCCTATCAATGTGCATATGGGAACCACCTTTTTAGTAGCCTCCTAAAAGAAAACATCAAATTGTGAGCACTAAGGTAGACTCTGTGCCATATTTAGTACATTTAAATCACAGAAGCAAAGACATTTGGCTTGCCACTAGCTGATATTTTGTTCAACAGAAGGCTGAACACAAGAATATCTGTTTAGAAATGGACATGAGTCAGTGAATCTTGCAGACATGCAAGGACATGCAAATGACAGAGAAGGCAAAGGGGGAAAAATTATGGTGGAAATTGGCATAACTTCATGGCACTGACATTGCACATTTTAGGGTAAGAAGCAGCAGTCTGCTGCAGCAGCCAAACAGATCCATTTTCTCCATTTGGATAAAGTCACTCCAAAATGGCCACAATCCCATGTGAAACAGGTGACATGTCAGAACAGAGGGAGATAAAAGGCAACACATTTGACATTTTTGCCTGCAGATAGACTCAAGCTGGCGAGGAGTACAGTGAATTAGAGAGGGACATCCTGGGATGCAGTAACAGCAGGTTCTAGGCATCAGCACTTCACAGTAACGGTTGTTGATGCCGTGGAGAAGTTGACAGTCTTAGTCCAGTTGCATGGTGTCACCTACTGCTTCTTTCATTTTTCTTCACAACATCTGGTCATACTAGGTCTAGTCAACATTACTACTACTGTTACGTAGGCATGGCTGGAAAAAGGACATGTGCTTAGCAGGTGAGAACAATTCTTGTGCCAAGTTCAACTCACATACCAAACCCATGAAACAGACTCCTTGCTTCGGAATAATTTCTGTGCAACATGTGGCTCACTTCAAGTCCTGTCAACATCTAAATCATGATAGCCCAACTTCCATAATTAACTAGTGATTTTTCAATTTTGAAAATATTCCCAAGCTCTTTACCAACAACAGACAACAGTAATTGTTTGAAAAAACAGAAGCAGTGTTTTGAGGAGAGGAAAACTAAAATGTCTTGATACTAAATAATGTAACTTAACGTGTTATAATTTTAACAGTTCAGTGCTATGACAGAAGTCTAATGTAAAGAGGGGGAAGAGTTTTTTCTTTTCCTCCACCCTCACTAGATTGGACTGCCAGTCTTGCTCTTATTTTGTGTGTCTAATGACCTAAGCAGAGCAGATAAATAAAAGACTGAAGTATCTGCAGCAGACAAAAGTTGGCTTGTAGGATGGTTTCAGGCCTGAATGAATTATTTATCAGTGACTCAGCATATTTCTTCTATGAAAAGGAATAGTGCAGGAAGGACAATGAGTAGTAGCTTGGTTTAGTGTCTAGGAAGAAATATCTGATTCAGATAAGCAACTAAAAAACAAAGTTACCACTAAACTCCAATGCTAAAAATAAGGTCTACAGACGAATATCTACTGGCAATGCTCCTTGAAGATATCTTTAGATGTCTTATGCTACCCCGTTTAATCTGAAATATATTATACTGTACTCAAGAATATAAAAGGGTTAATAACATTAGCTTCCTTTAAATGTCCTTATGTCTTATTTGTATTTCTGCTAAGGGTAGAACAGGGTAGGAATAGCCCATATATTATTTAGTATGTTGTAGAAATAGCACAGATAATCCCAAAATAAAAATGACTTTGAATTTTGCTTTCCTTTCCCCCATAACATCGAGGCTGTTTGAATACAGGGCAGAATAGAATGATACAGATACTCTAATACAGGTCATTCTTTTTCTATGGAAACTCTTATTGTTAAGAATTATAGAAGCTTTTAACCATGGATCATACATGCTTTTATCTTCTACAAACAAATGAAATTATTCCCTTGGTATTCAAATAGAGTACTTGGCCTTTCAGACATAGAATTTACATGAAGTTCCCTTTAAAATATCCAAAATTACTTCTGTTATATCATGTCCTTCAAGAGCAAAGAAAAAAAGCTTAAGGCATTGGCTTTGCATTTTTTAAGTGTATGACACAGGTACAGAACAGTTAAATGAGAGCTCTGTGAGCCTTTAGAGCTACAGAATGGCAGATAAGGAAGTTGCCTACACTCAGACCAGTTTCCACTATGGTAGTCCTTTTCCATAGGTCAGGTAGTCAAGTAATAACTAGGTTTGGCTAAGTATGTGAGCCTGTTTCTGTTGTCTTGCCTTACAAGGTATTCAAATGAATTCACACAGTGGTACAAAAAGAACTGGCCCATATTTAGGAATGTTTGCTGAAAGGACCCCAAAGTTGTTTGAAATACTGATTAACACATAAGCTACCCTGTGCTTAAAGTCTGAAGGGCCAACTTCACTCCCCTCACTGGGATGGTGGATGTACCTGATACTGCTGCTGGTCCCCCATGAACCCCAGTAACATGTAGCTCAGCATTGGCTGCTAAATCTGCATGGAAAAAAGTGTTAAATCAGGCAGCAATAAACTTCATGTTGTCAGGGCTAGGACTATTACTATATCTGATCAACTAATTTAAACTGTTGTGATTGTAATGTACACAGGCCTTTGTTTTTTCACCATGCTCAACAATCCAAGATCAGAAATTATGCAGTCAGGAGCAAGAAATTTCCAGCAGTGCTTTTGACCACACATCATGAATCCAAACTGACCATTCAACCAGCACAGACAGACGGAAAAATCACCCAAAAGAGCTAGATGATGGTTGATACCTCTGAGCAAGACTCAGACATTTTATATTTCCACCTAGCCTCTGACACCGGCTGCAGGCGTGCAAAACAAGGTCCTGTTCACAGGGAACAAAATAACAGAGAAAAAAATGTAGTGTAGGGAGGTTCCCACATCCTCTGTCATTGTTCAAGTACAGCACTTCCTTGTGATAGGTTATACAAACGTATAGGAAAGAACATATATTTTTCCTGAAAAGCTTGTGACCTAAAATGCCAAGACAAAGACAGGGAGAATAAAAAGATGCAGAGAGAGGTGAAGTGATTTATGCAAGTAAGTAGCAACAGTGTTCTTCCCAACATATTTTAAGCTTGTTGGTTTTAGTTTAGACCTGAGGAAACACTTGTATACCTATAGCTTGCCCCTTTTCTGGTCTAATAAAATCTATTTGTAGACTTTTCCACATAAACCTTGCCTTATCAAATAGCTAAAAGAATCCGGTAAGATCAGGCAGGGATAAAAAACTTTTTTGGCTTACAATCTAACCCCATTTCCATAGCTTCCCATGTTAGTCAAGTGTCTTTTAAGACTCTGGACAGATACTACTGGGAGATGAATGTATACCAGGACTTGGACCTTTTTTTGAAACAAAACTAACCATTCAAGGGACTCTGGGTGTAGGGGTGGTAGTTATTTACAAGTGTTAGTATATGAATTATAGTGAAATATTTGCCTAAAACTATCCAAAATAGAAGTCAACCGTGAGCTTAAGAGAAAGCAGAGGCAAACTCTCATGTGAGAAACAAATGTGTTAGTATGACACACTCAAAGCAGCCGGTGATTACATCTGTTTTCAGCCCAGGCTTTCTCTCCGGGCTGTAGTGCATGGTGGTCTCACAGCTACTATAGTGACAGAGACTGTGTAGGCACACTTTAGACAATCTGGGCACTTTTTGGCATTGTAACCACAGCAATACAGAGCTCAGCATGAGCTAATCACCTTAACATTTACTCGGCTTCTCAGGTGGGTTTTACAGCAAACCATGCTCCTTGATCTAGCATCACAGAGCTAGCAGCAGCAGATAAGCTTGCTTAGAGCTAGCTTAGCTATATCCCCATGTACTGTCGTCATTGCTTCAGAGAGGTAGCTTGAGACAAGCTTGACTGCAGAAGGTGTTCAGCAAAGTACTGTGAAAATCAGACACCTTTCAGGAGCTCCAAATCCTGGAGTGCTTGGGGGGAAGAAAAAAAAAAAAAAAAAAAAAATAAATAACTGCAATCAGCAAGAGAAATAAACAGAGAAATCGTTAGTGGGATTTTGTGGAATTTGTTTAAAGCACAACAGTACCAAATCCCAAAATTGCCATGTGTGACTATGATAAACTAACAGCAACAGAGGAGTTGAACCATCCAGACAGAAACTATGACATACTGCAGTAAATGCAAGGATTAAATCAATGGATCAATAATTTTGTGGGTTACTTTGCACAGCCTAAAGAAAAATGAGAACAATAGGGAGAAAGCACTACATTTACTTTTAAGTAATACTTGGGGATAGAGTTGATAAAGCAGGTATCAATAATTAGACCAGCTCTCTAATTAAGAACCCATTAAGTCTTGCTAGCAGAAATACAAGACTGATAATCTAACACAGTGAATTTTGCAAGAATTACTGGATAAAAATCAAATTAAGGCAATGGTGAAAAGGAGATTCCCTGGGAAAAGCCTTTTGGAGTGTTTTTTTAATTGTTGTTTTTCGAATGCAGGAGAACCAAAAGACATAAGTTGGGGGTGAGGGGGGAAGCCTATTAAGTGATCACGACAAGGACCACTGGCTCAGAGGACCACATTGTGTTGATGTGCTGTATACTACCTTTTGTTTTATGAGTCAGTTTAAAAGAAGCTTTGCACAAAATGCTTTAGGATCTACACTGAATTAGGATTGATTTGTTTAATGGCCACAGCAGAGAAAGAAAAAAGAATGAGTCAGACAAATGGAGGACTACACAACCAGAATCACATTTTACAATACCATTTTGTACCTGTAGAGTACTCAAACTTTCAGGTAAAGCCAGTATTGGGTTTCAGTTGATTTTTGCCATTTAGCTACTAAGGACACCAGGCTACAATGTAACAGACATATTCCCCTATGTGAGATTTGTAATGCTCCCAATTAAGTGAACTGTGCTGCATAGAAAACTTCTGAAATTCGTCACAAATAACGCATAAGCCAGGAGACTTGAATAGTAAAGATGGTCTTTTCAAGATCATTCACTATGAGACATTCATTTACAACAAATCATAATTCTAGCATCATTAAGGAACAAATATTCAGTAGGAACAAATAACTCACTTCATCTGACAAGCCACAAAAAAATGACACAATAATTCTGGAATACATTTCTACATTCCCTTCTAAATCCCATTAAATAGATAGGTTTCACAGGATGACTGTAAGATAAAAATATTCAAGGGTATGCAAGAAAATAATTTTTTAAAAGACGGAGACAGAAGAGAGTTTTTCTTAAAAATGAAGAGTCAGATAAAAAGGAAGCTAGACAAAGCTCAGTTTACTTCATTGTAGTCCACAGCCACTGGCTGCAGTCTTTCAACATCATCTCTCCTGTTTTGGGATTAAAAGGAGGAAAATGTAAGCAAGTACATTTCTTTCAGACAAGTTATGTTTGTTCAGCATTTAGAAAGACTTCATCAGATAGGATCTGGCTTCTATAGATCCAAATAAATGTCTTAAGAATGAAATTTTACCCTGCAACCTCATGTCAAAAAAGCTGGCAAAAGGAAAAAAAAAAAACTTAAAAAAAAGCTCTGCTCGGGGACCTTGTTTGAGACAAAGGAAGCTTTATCACTGCCTTTAGGGAAACCACTGTCCTGTGGCTTGAAAGCAGGACTTGGTACTACTCTGAGAACACACTAAAAGACCACAGTCAATATATTTCCCATGACTGAGATGACACAGAGCATGCTGGAGTGATTGTAAGGACTACAATGGAGGAAGGCACAGGGAGGATATGTGATAGAGAAGAGTATACCTAAAAGTGACATATAAAGATGTTCACAACGGAAATTTATACTATCTAGAGAAGGTCCCTCCACACCTATGCTACTACATTAATCTTCAAACAAAAAAAGGGGCTGGAAACTACACATTTAAATAAATCTACATAGAGTACTTCATCAAATTGTCTTATAAGCAGCTACGTACTTTTGTTTGTGGATTTAATCTGATTGTCCAGGCAACCCACATCCTTCTAGCAATGCATATGAGTATGCCTTATGTAGTTCTGACCTTTCAAAAAAGGTTCCAGAGTTCGCAGTGTTAAAACACTGCAGAATGACCAGAAGACCTCTGCCAGCAGTCATAAATATAAGAAGGAAACATTGTAGTTATTGAGGCAGCTGTGTAAAACTTTACCTGGTGCATAGAGAAGCTCTGAATGGATAATGGCCAGGTGTTTTCATTTTCAGCTCATTAGAGGAGCTTTCTTTTTCCACACTAGAGCTTTGCTAATGATTTGTCAAGGAGGAGTGTTATTCTTGGATACTGCATCAACAGTAGCCCTTCTATAGATCAGTGCTTCTATAAAATACTTTACATCAAAACAAAGAGTTTTCACAGTGACTAGTCCCAAAACACCTGTGCTATTTGTGATACTCTGCTTGAGATCAGTCAGAGAGTTTCAGAGAAAACCATCTATATCATTCTAAAGAATGAGTTTTCTTCAGATTTCTTCAGTTGGGCTTCTAAGCTTTTATACCTGGAGTCAGTTAAAAAAAATTGTCATCCCAAATTTTCAAGAAGGGGTACCTACAGAAAGGATCTGCCCATATTAACAGACCTAGATAAGCAAATCTAGGAACTTGGTTGTTAATTCCCTAGACACAAAGAAAATTCACTCTCCTACAGAAGCAGACCATCACACCAGCCAACATAGTTTAACACCAGTTGCACTGCTGAGAGGAGGGTGCATGGTCCACTCTCCGGGATTATTCCCTTTGCTGACATGTCTCTTGTTGCAGCTAAAGAAGGGGAGGGGGAAATAAGGAGACAGGATTTGCAGCTGCAGCAACAATTTGATAATTTAACTTCTGTTCACTGGAAACTAGACAGTAGATATATTTGTTTTGCTGAGGTCATTGCATGGCCGTCTGAATATAAAGATATTTTACCACCTCTGAGTTGGGTCTGGTATGAATGAGTGACCTAGAACTGAATGGCTCTGCTTTACATTCACAAACCTGTGAAACATACAGACACCTCACACCTGCATTTCCTTTCACTATGTGGTAATGCCTTACTGTGAGCATTTGCATTCAGTGGCATTTATATGTGATAAAGAAGATGTCACAGAAGATTAAAGATTTTCTACCTGGAGATACTTAGAGAGATAGTAGCAGAGTTGTTTTTACTTAAGAGAAATTTTAAAAATACATTAGGAAAAAAGAAACAGCAACCTAAAATAAAATAATTTTCCAATAATGAAAGGAAACAATTGCTCCCTAACTACACATACCTTTCCTATGAAAGAGCAGTGAGACTGTTCACTATTTCCTAGGTAACAACTGTATAAACAGAAATAAATCCCACTGAATTCTTGTGAATTAGCCTTGAAAAATAGATTAAACATTAACATAATCCATAGCATAAATCATGAAGAAGTAAAACTGGAGCGTAAAAACTGAAGAAATTAATAATGTATTCTTAGTACTTGATAAGGTGCAGCTGAAAGCAGCCTGTACCACCTTAGTAACTTAAAGGGAAAAGGAAGGGTTTTTACTTCCACTCAGTCTCCTTCAAATATACTTGCTGCAGAAAGTGGGACTTGTTAATCTTATAACACTGACATTTAAAAAGTAGAGATAATTATAAACAAGATGGGCGAACCCTATCAAGCAAACGGGTTTAAGTGGAATACTTACAAGGTCTTTTTCTTTTCTGTTCTTTTTAATTTTTTTTTAAAGAGCTAAATATGCACTAGACAACTTTAATGAGGCAGTACAAACAGGAATTATCTCAAAAGACATTCCCCCAGAGATAACACTATCCAATTTCTGTTTGGTTCAGGATTTCACTCACAGTAGCAAACACTTATCCTGTTTAATTAAAAGAAACATTCATATAAGGAACATGAGCTTCTTGGATATGAATTTAAATATAACAGCCTAAGAAAGCAGTTAAGATTAAGAATGGATTGTAATTCTAAATGAAATTATCTGCAATCCCTGCACTGCAGAAAGTTAAATGGCTGTACAGATGTAATAAGCTCTGAATTCAAGGTATCGTATCTCAGCTAATGTAATCTGTTCAGATCAATCAATAGGATGGCAGTAACTGTGTGTGTATAAGGAGCCTAATCTTACTCATATTGGAGTTGTTGCCAAAGCCTTCAGCTACATCTGTGGTTATATGACTCCTTCCGCCACAGACAGCATGCAGTGTTGTTTTGGTTTCTTCACACTAGCTGGATAAACCGGGGCAATGCTAAAAGCAAAATACAGTTCTACTCTGAAATAGCTCAGTAGATTTGCTCCATTAATATTTAGCCAGATTTTGTCACTTTGATACCAGTTTCTCAGATTTCATTAAAATTAAGTTGTAAAGCTTTAATTTCTTGTTTACTTCCAAACACATTAAGATCAAGAAAGTGACTGAGAATAGTCAGATGAGTTATCAGGTATGAATCATGCTTGACCAACCTGATTGCATTCTACCAGTCATCTACCAGTTGTGATGCCTGGTAGCGTGGATAAAAGGAGAGCTATGGATGTTGTTTATCTTGCTTTTAGGGAGGTGTTTGATGTGTTTTCCCACAGTAGCTTTATAGACAAATTAGGGAAATATAGACTAGAAAAACAGACAGTAAATAGGGTTGAAAATTGGCTGGAGAGCCTGGCTCAAATGTTTACTACCAGGGTCAGTAGTGCAAAGTCCAACCAGTGGCCTGTAAATAGTGGCATCTGTCGGGGACCAGCGCTGGAACCAATAATGTTTAGTGGATTATAGGACAGAAAGCACTCTCAACAAGTTTGCAAATGACACCCAACTGGGAAAAACAGTAAAATACACTGGAGGGCAAAACTGCAATTCAGAAGTCAATAGGCTGAAGAATCTCAATAAGCTCAACAAAATCAAAAGCAAAGCCCTGCACCTGGGATGGGACAGCTCACTGCATGGGCTTACAGGATGGGGAATGACTGGTTGGGGAGTAGCTTTTCTGAAAAAGACCTTTGGTTGCTGGTGGACAAATTCAACATGAGCCAGTAATGAACCCTTGAAGGCCAACAGCATCCTGGGCTAGTGCAAGTGCAACCAGCAGGTGCAGGAGCGTGATTCTTCACCTTTGCTTGACACTTGTGAGACCACATCTGGGGCACTGTGCAGTTTTGGGCTCCTCAGTACAAGAAAGACATTGGCATACTGGAGCAAGTCCAGCACAGGACAACCAGGATGGTCCAGGGGCTGGCTCACTTGGCATACGGGGACAAGCTGAGAGGCCTGGGTTTGTTAATCACAGAAAGAAGATAGGTCAAGAGATATACTGGAGTCTACAGCTATTTAATAGCAGGTTGTAGAGAAGACAACTCCTTCTCAAAGATGCAAAGTGGAAAAATGAGAGGCACCAGGGACAACTTGAAACACTGGAAATTCGGATTAGGCACAAGGAAAATGGGTGGTCAGACACTGGAACAGGAACCCAGAAAGGCAGTGGGAACTTTATCCTTGGAGTTATTCAAATCTCAACTGGGCAACCTTGTCTAGCTGACCCTTTTTTGAGTAAGGACTCGACCAGCTGGTCTCCATAGGACCCTCCAAACTACATGACAACTATGATACTGTGATTCTAGCTCTGTGGATTCAGCAAACATAAACATCTGTGCATCTCCCCTGTGCCTTGGTGTTTCCACCTAAATGATCTACAGAACTGTTTTATAAAATTCTGGTTATTTTTACCCTTAGAAATGGACTCTGTCTACTGAAATGATCACTGGATCGTCTTTAGTATGCTTATCTGATCATGTGGTATATATCTTCTTACTGCTGGTTTCTAACCCTATTAAATAGAAAAGTACCAAACCCTTGCCCCACCAAAAGTGTGAGGAAGAGTAATATGAAAAGATTCAGGAATTCTTCCAGGACCACACAAGAAGTTTTGGGGAGACCTGTGAATTCCATATATGCTCCCTGAATCTTAGAGTAAACCTAAACTTTGTGTTCTTTCTTTGTACTGAAGGAAACAGACGTGATTTTACAAAGGTTAAGCAACTTCTGAAAAAAACCCACATCTCTCTCCAATTACACAAGAAGAGGTAATTTGGTGGCAGACTGTTGCAGGTGGCAGTGTGTGACTGCCATGGTCAGGGTGCAAGGCTAGAAAATGGCAGGTAGAAATAAAAGTATGCATAAGTAAATTGAAGGAAGTGCCATGTAACACTGTAAATGTGGAAAGACCCCATACTATTCTTTTATAGAATCAATTTCTGGAGTCTAACTTCATTTTAAGCATAATATGTTGAATCAGCCAACCAGTCAAGGGTGCCATGGACTGATTGAAACTGTTTTAAAACAGGAGCTATGGGTTTTGACTCTGCCTTTCAGTGGGATGAGCTGACCTAGCCAAATGCACACATAGCACCATGCACAAGGCCACATCGCTTTCACTACACAAGATACTGTGAGAAAGTCTTTAACATATAACACAATGAGCTTCTAGCTCTTAATTAGCAATGATAAATTTTTTGAGTGTGTTACCTGGAATATATTGTCCCTACCTTCCAATTCCCACAATAAATTAAAAACTGGATCTATTTGAATTGTATGTGTGTGGGGAAAAATCTTAAAATCAGTAAAGTGTGACTGTATTGTAAAGTTAAATGTGTAGGTAGTTCTCATCTTAAAGTTTTATGGGCTTGCAAAGATTAGATAATATGTCAGAACAGTTAGAAGGGATTGGGAAACCTATTTGCAGTTCTTCAGCTGGCTCACTTCTCAGGCTGACCTGCTAATAAAGGCATCCCTTGGACCATGGAGAGAACTACTGAAGCAGAGGAAGGTGTAATGGCCAGAGCAGTATTAATACCAATTGTGAATTACATATTATTTAGGTCAAGTAGTAATATAGAGAAGGATATTTCCAGTGATGGCTAAATGAGGAGAGAGAGGAGGAAACTGCTGACTTTAATCATGACTTGGTATGCAGGAGTGTTCCTCTTCCTATGAACAACAGGAAAAAAGATACATTTCTCACTTACACTATTGGTATAAAAAAGGCAGACCAAGTTCCAAATAAATATCAGGGTGATACGTCAAAGACCAGTGAATTATTTCAAATAAGATGATGTTTTACTAGGAATTCACATAAAACAAGACGAAGTCAAGCAATGGTGGTAAGTGGAACCAGGACAACAAGGACAGAGTTTAGAGCTGTATTCTCATTTAATACCTGTAGCACCTGTAAACCATATGTACCAAGTATGGGTGATGTTAAGGTTAGTCATCAGTGTGGGGGATTGTAATGAGTCCCTTAGCATTTAGAGAGGGATTTGGCCTATCCAACTTGTGGTTGGAGGCAAATGAAACATCATAAAACAAGGCAATTCACCTTAGTATACCTCAGTGCTTCACTTTGCCCAGGAAATGTAAGGCTCCTCTAAAGAGTGTGGTCTTTGTACTATGCAGTATTAGTTAACTTACAAGATTCTGCCCATGTATGAAAAGGAATTTGCACCAGACTTTTATGAAAAAATATTTTCAGCTTTAAGCAAGCAAGATAGCAGAAAAGCTATGCAACAAAGATTTGAAACAGTGCATAAAGCAGCAAAAGCTATAAAATCCTAGTTAATATACATGAGAAAATAATTAGTATGCATTGAAGCCTTGGGAAGAAAGCAGATGCACAAGCATTTTTACTGTAGATAAATGCAGTGTGGCTGCTGCTGAATGTAAAATGCAGAAGACGACCCTTTTCTTCTTATTCTTCGTCATGCTTGATGATCTTGCAGCAGTTTGAGATGGTAATTAAGTAGCGAACTCATGGAAATTAATGTTTTACCTAGTCCATTTAATCTTATTTCCAGGATGTGACTGTATGGGATGGAATCAAATATCCTTGTGGTATCTCTGTTGTCTGGAAGATACTATTGCTATATGCTGAGAAAAGATGCAGTCATAATGATTCTCCACATTTAGGACACGAGAAAATTGTGGGAAAGGTGTGGAGAACTTTTATACTAAAGACCACTAGCTATGATGGTCATCACCATCATTATAAAAGGCAATAATAATAATAATAATTTCCTTTGCTTTCCTTGCTTTTACTGCTCCATTGTACACATTCTTCATTAACACTCTTTTGAGGGTGGTTCAAGATCTCAGTCTTCTAGCCTTTTGAAAGAAAAATGGATAAATCACTCTAGCACCACAAAAACCTATGGAGAAGGCAATTTTCTTTCCCATTTCCAGAAAATGAATGTGTAGACTACATCAGGAATAGATATTCTAAGCTACTGCTGACATCTTGGTATTTGAGCTTACTATAGGGGTCAAATATAACCTTTCCCATTTCTTTTGACTGCAACTATTGGAACTATAACCAAAAAGTGTTTAAGCTGCATTAGCTTTCTTCTCATCTGGCACTTAAAGAACATGCCAAGCAGAAGTAGGATCTTGTTTCAAGATTTGAAGTGCAAGAAATACATTGTGTGTTGTAGTAGCAGGAAAATTTTAAAAGTAGATATAGAAACAAAGATGCAGCCTTCGTGTGGTGGGTTGACCCTGGTGGAGGCCACGTGCCCACTAAAGCCATTCTATCACTTCCCTCCTCATCAGGACAGGGAAGAGAAGCTGTAACAAAAGACTTGTGGGTTGAGATAAGGACAGGGAGAAATCATTCACCAATTACCATCACAGGGAAAACAGACTCAACTCAGGGAAACTAATTTTGTTTATTACCAAACAAATCAGAGTAGGGCAAAGAGAAATAAAATCAAATCTTAAACCACCTTTCCTTCACGCTTCCCTTCTTCCTGGGCTTACCTTTACTCCTGATTTTTCTACCTTCTTCCCCGTCACACGGCACAGAAGATCAGGAAATGGGGGTTACAGTCAGTTCATCACATATTGTCTCTGCCCCTCCTTCCTCCTCACTCTTTTCCCCCGCTTCAGCATGGTGTCCCTCCCACAGGAGACTCCTCCATGAACTTCTACAATGGGAGTCGTTCCCATGGGCTGCAGTTCTTCACAAACTGCTCCAGTGTTGGTCCCTTCCACGGGGTGCAGTCCTTCAGGAACAGACTGATCCAATGTGGGTACCCTGCAAGGTCACAGGTCCTGCCATGAGTCTGCTCCAGCACAGGCTCTCCACAGGGTCTCAGCCTCCTTTGGGCACATCCACCTGCTGCAGGGGAATCTCTGCTCCGGTGCCTGGAGCACCTCCTCCCCTCCTTTACAGATTTCGGTGTCTGCAGAGTTGTTTCTCTCACACATTCTCACTCCTCTCTCCTGGATGTTGTTCCCCAGCAGTTGTTTTTTTTTTTTTTTCTTCTCCTTCTTAAATATGTTATCCCAGAGGCGCTACCACCATTGCTGATGGGCTCAGCCTTGGCCAACAGTGGCCCCTGGTATTGTCTCTGTCAGACATGAAGGAATCATAGAATCATAGAATGGTTTGGGTTGGAAGGGACCTTAAAGATCATCTAGTTCCAACCCCCCTGCCATCAACAGGGACACCTTCCAATAGACCAGATTGCTCAAAGCCTCATCCAACCTGGCCTTGAACACTTCCAGGGAGGGGGCAGCCACAGCTTCTTTGGGCAACCTGTTCCAGTGTCTGACCACCCCCACAGTAAAGAACTTCCTAATATCTAATCTAAACCTACCCTCTTCCAGCTTAAAGCCATTTCCCCTTGTTCTGTCACTAACTGCCCTTATAAAAAGTCCCTCCCCAGTTTTCTTGTAGGCCTCAGGCTGCTTCTGGCAGCTTCTCACTGAAGCCACCCCTGCAGCCCCCCTGATACCAAAACCTAGCCACCCAAACCCAATACACTGTGACATAATTAAATACTCAAGAACTATTTAAGTCTGACTTTTTGGATACATAGCATAAAAGAGAATTAAAGGTTTGGTCTGTTCTTTGCCATTGTTGAAGAGACACTAAAGAGAAAGCAAATTTAGGGCAAGACATTGTTAATTAAGGGGATTTGGTTTATATCATTTGCAAGTGCTGATGTTCAAACCACAAATTAAGTCTTGAGGTGAGGGGCTTTCAATTCCCTTTTTGTCTGATGAGGTTGTCCAGCACCTAGCACACCAAGAGCTCAGCTTTCCCCCTGCATGACTTATGGCAGTGCACTGGAAGAAAGGTACAAGCCAGCAGAGGAAAAGGGCTTCTGTGTGGAAAAAAGGAAGTGATAAGATGCAGTTATCTTAAAGGCTGCATAAATCCAACCATACTTCTGATTTCTCAGCAGCCCTGGCAAGGGGAGTAGCATCAGAATCTGAATAGCGGACATTCCCCTGTCTTCGTATGAAAAGCTCTGCCAGTGCCACCCACAGTCCCTCTGATAACCAGCTCTGAAACGAATCACTTGTCTTGCCAGAAGCATCCTTTTCTCTGCAGTAGTCCAAACCTTCCTTCTCTCTCCTTGTCATTAAGTGAACATCACAAGCTCATTCAGCACTTTCTATTGTTCCCAGAAGCATATTTCTACTGCTGAGTTATACAGCAGAAGTACAAGTAGCCACATGTTCATCAACCATCTTAATTTACACTCCCTCTAAAAATAGCACATTTCTGAAACCTCATCAGTTTCTAAAACAAAGTACACATCACTTCTGACTTGTATCAAAATTGAAGGAAAGCTCAGCAGGACTCATCAATTCTCAGCAAAGACTAAATAGCATAGTGAGAGTTTTAACGTGTGTTGAAAGGGTTTTTTAAAATATGCATATGAACACCTTGAACTAACATATTTCATCATCAGTAACTAAAGGCAAACTGCAGCTGTCAAAATCAGAGAACAAAGAACATCTTTGTGATATATTAATGTTTTGTCATAAATTTGCCACTAGCATACATTATATCTATTTTATCTTTCTGATATTTAAGGCAAAATTGTACCATATAGGAGCTGAGTTCCATTGCCATTCTTTATGCCCCTTCAGATATCAGGAGAAATCTGTCCTGCTGCTCTGGGGTACAGAGAATTTTTCAATTTCTTGAAATAAAGTGAAAAAGGGGGAAAGAGGAAAAGAACTATCTTATGGTCTTTATGCATGTATTGCAAAGAAGAACATGCAAATTTGATTCAAGATACTGCCTGACAGAATCAGATGCAACTGGAAGTGAAGTTTAATAGTTCTTCTGAACATTACCCACTCAGCTTTTTTTTTTTTTTAATATACCTTAAAGTGTCAATGGAACAAAAGGAGTCAGCGTCCATTCCCCATTGTCTACATTTTGACATGAGAAGATTCTATTTTCCCTCAGTTTTAGAGTTACCTTTAGACTCTTCAAAGACTGATGGAGTAGGGCTGAGAAGATAAAATGTCTGCCTATTAGAGATGTTGCAACCAAACTCAGTCATAAGAACAAAGGATATGCCTTCTGATGTCCCTCATCTCTTTCCTGGCATATGGTGCTTGATCTTCTGAAAACAACAATTTTCTCTTCAACTGTACCCCAAATTCTGCTACTCCAAGGCAAAACCTATTATTTGGTACAATTCGGATTAGCATTTAAAGTTACAGTAATTTGGGAGTTACACCCACATCTGTGAAGTGTCATTCTAAGGTGGTGGAAAAAAATTCCATCTAGCATCTAACTATTTCTGCCCAACATTTAGTTTTTTAAGCCCACATTCTATAGGCAGTCCTGAAAGTCAAGGTGGGAGGATATATGCATGCACATGCCTCTGTGGGCACACACAGATTGGATGTAACCCCTCTTATCTGAGATGATTTGTTAGATTAAAGGTTTGTTGTAGTTTTGTTCTATGTGATTAGGTACATAGAATAAAAGGCTAGGAAGTAGCAACGGTTCATTTTGGCTACACAGAAAATATTCTTTTCTTTGGTCCAGGATTGAGTAATGAATTTACACTGATTGTGCAACTTATACTTCACAGGTGTAAGCTGCTCTAAAACCCCTGAAGTCAAAAGAAATCTTTCCATTGACTTTAGTGGCTTTGAATCCAGTTCATAGTCTACAGTACAATCTGTATTTCCCCCTCAGATCAATAAAACACAAAACAAAATATTCACTATGTAGTGTAATCCATCCTGCTCCAGCTTTGTAGCAGACAAATGAGATGACCTTTATTGAAGCTCACAATGAATAAATGAGACTTTCTGCAAGTTTTATATGTTCATCAATGTTCATTACTTCTCAATTGATTTTCTAGGGTCTGAAATATTCTTCTACCTGCATTTAATATATGCCTTTACTTTAGTATCTTTGACTGCAATTGAAACTCTCCTGGCTCTGATTCCAGGCTGGAAGTTCCCTATTTTTTATGACTGTAAAATGAAATAGTGTTAATTGCATCCTTCACTAAAGAAGGGTGGATACCTTATAACTCATCAAGAATTCAAAAGCCAAAAAATGAATTTACTGAATTGAATATCTCTAGCAATGAAAAATTTCAAATTAACATTACAAAATATTCACAGAAAAATAAACTTGATTCTAACCTTAGGGCTGCATTTTAGAAATCCCTTCATATGAATTATTTGCATTGAATCAGGGTATGAAAATGACAGCACTATGAGTGACATAGATAATATATTTATCTTGAAATTTCAAAGCCAAACATTCAGGATGACTATCTGACTTGGGTTCTTTAGACCAACATTTAGTCCCAAGAATTATTAATTAATTATCTTGAAAGACAAGCTAGTTTCCACATTTCTACCCACTATCGAGTTTGTGGAGGTCACTAATGCAACAGGATATCAGTAAAGAAAACAACAGGTTTCCATATGAAGTATGTGAAGCTTTCAGAAGGGCATGCAGTAGCCTGCAGGCAGTTAAGACAGTCACCACAGGTCTCCAAATGTGCAGCTCACTGCCGTTGCTGACAAAAGTTGAAATATCTGCAGGCATTTTACAAACTCCCAATGCTGCTGCTTGCCTAGGGTTGTGTTTCAGTCAGTTGCCCTCCCGGGCATGCAAAAATTTCACCTGAGGGAACTACCTGCAAAATGCCAGGCTCCTCACCCAGCTGCACATTGCCACTCCCTGTCCTCCTTTCATTTGGTTGTGACAAAGCTCAAATCTTTAAGAGAAAAGGGATGTGTTTTCCCGCTGTCTTCAGGCCTTGACTCATCTTAAGTAGGAGCCCTATTGACATCTAATGACTGCGTTTCATCCTGACCAGGATTATGTGCCACGATGATATGGGGCATCCTAACCTAAGAAGTTAGTTTATGGTAGTATTGTTTATGTTAGCCTTAATCAGTTAATAATTAAGACAACACTGTGTTGTTTGAAGTTTTTTGAAGTCCCTATTCTCTGTATCTTCACCAGAAAGAACATATGGGAGTGATTTTATATAGCATGAGTTGTGTGAAACCTGGACAGGTAACTATCCCACTGGCCAACTTGGCAACAAAACCTACTTTTAGGGTGTCCTGAAGTGAACTACCTTCATTATAATACTAAAAATCATGCTCATAGGCTAAGAAAACCCTTGTCCAAGTGAAGACCCTTCACCTAAGCATGTGTAGAAGTATTTAAAATTATGTAACCAATATGTAAATCACTAACTAATCAAGAATAGGTAGGAGGTATTAATATGATAATAATGTAAATTGTTTATAAAAGAAGTAATGAAGCTTGCTCTAGGTGTGCTTGATTTGTGGATGATTCCACCTAGCACCCAGGCCTGAGTAAACGCAGTATCTCCTGAGCATGTGAGATTGGTTAATTGCACACTGGGCACGAATCTTCTTTCCAGATAACAGCAACATCCCAAGTGCACAGCAGCACAGATGAGAAAACATGGGCATATGAGAAATTGACTGAACACATGGCCACTGTTTAATGGGATTTGACCTTTGGCAGCAAATGAAGATTTAAGCTGATCATGAGACTCCAAGCAAGAAAGATGTTGCAACATTGAGCCAAAATCACTGGAAGCAATGCAGAGGCTGGAGGTACTGCTCAAGCAGAATTTAAGCAATTGCTGCAGAAATTACTGGAGAAGCTTCCTGGGCCTGTCAGCAGCTCAGACTATGTCAGAATAGCTGATTCTTGCTTTAAACTCTTTGATTTTTGCTTTTTAACATTTTGCAGGGCTTCTGATTCATCTGGCCTGAGAAGCAGATACTATTTGGGACTGGCAACAGCTGCCATGAAGAGAATATCTACTCTCTTCAATAAGGGGTCACAATATAGAGACTGAGGCGCAATAATATGATGCATTGGCTGCAGCAGTGCAGCTCGTGACAGTTCTCCCCTGCCTGTTTGCTGGTGCTCAGCCCTGCTGGATGTTGCTGAAATGGTCTGGAAAGACAAGACTTCCCAGCCGCTTCATTGTGTGCTGGATAACTTCAGTTACCCAAAATTATCGTGCAGTCCTGGAAAAATATTGTATTAGAACATCTGAGGTTGTGGACATGGGTATGGTGAGTAGGAACAAGAAGCCAAAGCTAAAGGAAGAACTACATGTCATTACATCCTTGGAAACAAAATCTGCCTAAAGAAATCAAAGAAGACAGGAGGCCCATTTTGTCTATTTTAACTTTTAACCTAAAAGGTTTTTTTCTCTCCAGACTGTAACTAATTAATACCAAGTAAATGTCAATAAAGGTAGCTAAAATGCTTTTTGGACCAATCAATCCACAAACAAGTTAACCTTAACTCTTCATCCAACACAGCTTTACTTGGAAGGCAAAACTCATTGCAATCTCAGTTATGAAACTTTGACTGAAAACTCCACAGTATAGAAGGACTGGAAATTTTCAGGGGCTTGTCTTTGGTGTTGGCTCAGTGCCAGCACACTGGAGTCCTAGTCTCAGTTGGAATTCCTAGCTATAATGAATATACAAGTAACTATAAAAATATTAATTTCAGTAATAATAATACCCTTATTCTGATTGACCTCGATCCAAGAATACAAGTCGCATAGATACCAGAGGAAAATTTAAACAACCTTTTTTAAACAGTGCTGCATTGTCCTGAAAATAGATCCACAGAGATACTAAAAATACATTCAGCATAAGGTTGTGGCATACCGGTCAACAGTTTCTAGCACTGCTTTGTGAATCATTTTAGCTATGCTGCTGACTCCTAAAAGTGAAACCAAATTAATTTTAATTTTACTTCATTTTGCTTGGAATGAT
>NW_010308880.1:0-212 GCF_000700745.2 Antrostomus carolinensis
GCCGAGAAAAACGGCCAATGCTCTACCACTATACGGACTCATGGATGGCTACAAATGCCCTGTGGGGGTGGTTACAACAATGGAAACAAAGCAATTGGCAGCACAGAGGCAAACCCATCTGGGCTGCTGAATTATGGCAAGACATTACTGCTCAACTAGAGAGACTGGTTGTAAAGACACTTCATGTAGATGCTCATGTGCCTAAGAGTTGA
>NW_010308881.1:0-14088 GCF_000700745.2 Antrostomus carolinensis
TTAAAAAAAATAAATAAAAGTGGTGATAGAGTTGCACCCAAAGGCTGTTCCATAAGAGTTACTTTAAGCAGCTAACACCCAGAGATTTCAGAACAAGTCAGCAACCTAAAAAACTTCTGAGGATCTGGACCTTTGTGAACCGAGTTTTGTTTCTTTATTATAGTACATTTACTATATTATGTTGTACCCCCTATGACAGACACTGCATAACTGATCAGAGAGAAGAAACTGGAGGATTTTAAAAGTTTTGTGGCAAATTCTCATTTTTCCATTTTTGTCCCAGAGCTGTAACTTCACCTCTGACACGCTCTGCCCAGAATCATCAGTCACAAACCTGCTCTACTTTTTTTCACTGGTCACAAATGGTACAGGCATGGGAAGGGAGACTCCTCACTCTGGAACAGCAAGCTACAGAATACCATGGAGTCCTACAGGTCATGGCAAGATCCAGAGTATTTTTCAACACATTACATGAGCCTCTGCATCCCTGTGGAGTTCCTGGTTGCAGGCAGACCTTGGATACTGCTAGTCATTTTATATTTTGATTGCTTCAATAATATTTCATGTCCTGTGTTTTTTAGGTAGCTAATGCTTAGCATTAAGGTTGAAACAAAACCAGCGAACATTTATTTAAGCCTACAGAAAATCCACTAGAGTGAAAATGTATCAAGCATTACGGTTACTTTGGAAGAAGAGACTAAAATAAGGTGGCTGAGGGTGCAAAGAGAGGATAGCCAGGAGGAACAGCAAGACCAAACAGGCAGTTGATTGCAAGATATGGGTTGACTTGGGTTCTCAGCTCACATTGCACAGCACATGCTCAGATTATGTTAACTTTTCTCAGCTACAAAGATCCTGGCATGAATACTTAATGAAGGCACAGGCTTGGATATCGTTAAGATGACAGCCTTTTAAAGGCAGTGCAGACTGTTCAGCAAATTCATGGCTCTTTGAGCTTGCATTTTATTTATTCCATACCAAACTACTCCCAGCAATAAAAATGGCGGTGAAAACTGAGTATTTTAAGTAATAGCAGCTTCCAGAAACAGACCAAGCAAATCCTATTCAAGGAACACAGGAGTTACTCAACTGGAAAATGCTGCATTATTTTTATTATTTAATACAAATGCAGTTACTCATTATAGATTTTGTAGCTTTCTGGCCAGAGTAAGCAGCTAGAGGTAGTAGCAAAAAATATATAGTTTTAGTTTGTCTCACAAATGGCCACTTGCTCAAACTTTCTCCATTCTGGGGAAAAGCAATAAATACTCTATTTGCTTTGGTTAACCAACACATTAATACAACCCAAAGAACTGACAACTTCAAGAACCCTCCCTGCTGATGTAGAGAGGAGTTTCAACCCAAATTTCAAGACTTTCACAGTTTTGAAACCACTGAATCAGTAGCCCAGAGTTATCTGAAAGTCACTTCTGAAGCTCAGCATTGCAAGTAGTGTGACACAGCACATGTGAAACCCTTTTATCCAAGGCTCATGTCAAGAGCCTCCTGATTACATTGCACTGCACTCCATAAGCATCCCACAGAGAACCAGAAGCAGATGATAGCACCACAGCTGCCCTGAAAACTCACTTACCATTCGAGGAAGCGTACAGCGCTTTGAGAAAATATCCACTGATTTTGAGGGTTACCAGTTGATTCCGTTCACAGTGTAACACTTCGACATTGTTAAAAACTGTTGCATCCAGCTCCCCAAGTTTGTTGTCTCTGAGATCCAACTGGGTCACGTGATGCAGAAAATCTGTTTCATTGGACTCCAATCTCCTAATTGAATTCAATCTTGCAGACAAAAAAAGGAGATTAAGTGTAGTTTACGTGGCAGGCTCCTGCTGACAAACCAATGCTCACTCTACAATCGCTTGCACTGGATTAAACTAGCATGCCTACAGGTTCTCATCAAGGTTGATTTTAAGTATTTTCCCCTTTGTTATGGTATTTTAAAAGCAGGATGGATGAGCTCTGTTGTTTTATCCATGGTGACAAAGGAGTGATGACACCAAGTTCCTTTCTAAACTACTTTGAAAACTACTGATAAAAAGCTCTGCAAGAACGTAAATATTACTGTTATTGTGTCTATAAAAATAAAAGATGATCTGGCTGTTATTTGCACCTGATAGTTTGGAAAAGAACAAAACCTCTGCAGTGTCTTCTGGCCTATCACAAGCACCTGCTGGAAAAGCCTGGCAGATACGAGTAACCTGCGGATATTAGAGTCTCTTGCTTTACTGAAAGACTAAATTGAGATTTATGAATTCCCATATTTGCTTCTTGCTTTACCATATTCCACAGCAAGCAAATTCAGAGGCTTGAAAATGGGTGTTGAAAGAAAACAAAGCAAAAACCCAAGACAAGTGGGTCTGTCAGATAAAGAGAACAGGTTTTATCACATCTTCACCGCAGCACATTGACGCTGCCAACACTCAGCAACTTCCCTAGACATTACAACTGAAATAAGACTATCTATAACCCAGCAATGGTTGAGGTGGCAGAGCTTTCCAAAGAGTTGAGTTTCACATTCTCAGCTCTGAACAGAATGCCAAAATCGGTACAGTAACTTCTGCCAGCCCACTGAGCCTCCCTAGTGACGATAAGGGCGTATACCTGCGGTTCTGTTGTTACTCTTCCTTTCTAAGAGTTGCTCTCTGGGTAACAGTTGTGTTTTCAGAGTAGCTACACTTTCCAATTAAAAGAAAATAGGTAATATGTCCCCTCCAATACTACAACCTACTTTTTCTGTTTTCAGTTTTCAAGCAGTGCTTCCTTCTGATTTCACCGAAGCAAAACACCTCACTGTGCAGCAAGTACAGTTTACAAACACATTCGACATTTACTGTTCCAGGTGTGTTACAATGAACCACTGGTCACTGTTCGGTGTAGAAAGGATGCAGCAGACAATGAGAGGGGCTGGAATTGCACTGCTGGAACTCATGGCCAGATCAGAGAGATCCCTACACTAAGACCAGTTTATGTATTTGCTTTTAACATACGTACAAAACATATTTTAACCCCATCTTATATACTTCAAAATTAATCCACTATTTTAGCTGTTTTCTTAACTTATGCTGACCCTTCCTTGTTTGCAAAGTCTGACAGCTACACTGCAGTACAGTACACTAAGTTTTAGCTTGAAGAGCTTAATTTAACTAAATGTTCCTAAAATTCATTGTTGTTTGGACCTCATGGTCCAGGCTCTGAACTGAAGCTTGCTCAGCTTATTGCAGAAGCTGGCTTCCCAAAAGACTCCAAGAATAAAGAACCCCCTCATACCAGAGCCATTTGTTTAGACTCTGCTGAGGGCATTAATAATGTTACTCACAGTAGACTACTAGGCTTTTTAACATACCAAGAAATATTAAAATATCTATTTTTGTCCTCTCACCTTCACTGCCCTTTTCTTCATTACATGCATCTAGCATTTCAGACAGGAGCTTTCTGAGTCAGGGACTACTGTTTATATTATATTAACACTGTGCCAACTAGAACTGCAGGAGTCACCAGTGTCTCGGGGTCTGTTTTGTTTGCTTTTTTTTGTACAAATATTAATTTCTCCCACTCATTTTCCTGACTACTGATCCCCTTAAATGCTACCTCTTCCCCAAAGAAGAGTGCTAAGTCACAGTAAGCGTTGTCAGTTATGTAATACTGTCAGAAACATGGTTCAATGGACTAGCACAACAGATTCACACCTGGGTGCTATTCTGACAGCCAAAGAGAAACCATTTCAACACGAATAATTCAGATCCACTTGTTTTTCCCCTTTTTCAAATACCTACCTTAGATCTATATGTTTAACATGAGGCATCCTTTTTAACACCTGTAGGTTCAGGGTATCCATGCAGTTTCCTGACATACAGAGCTTATCCATAGCAGTCAGCTTCTCCAGCACCCCTGGAATGTTGGTGAACTCGTTGAAGGACAGACTCACGTAGCTGAGTTGATGCATATGCTCCAATTCGTCAGGAAGGGACTGGAGAAAGTTGCCATCCAGCAAAAATGTCTGCAAGCTATTAAAGGTGGGGAGGGGAAGGGAGAGTGAAGGAAGCAAGCGACCTGTTAAATCACATTTCCTTCCCATAAACACACTAATCTGCTGCCATTGCAGCAAAATAAAATATACAAAAAGGCAGAAGAAAGAAAAATGTTAAGGAATAATGTTTTAATATCTGCTACAGAAGATATCGACCAAATAATTAAAAGCCTTGGCAACTCTGAAAGGCAGGCTGTTCTGAACCGTTGTATCACATCTCAAAACATCTCCAGAACTGTGATTTGTGTGATGGCTGAAGTACATAAGCAAGGGAGTTTAAAGATTATCTTCACCATGAAGGTGACCCTTGTGTCAAATGCTGGGGACTGTAACAACTTCAAAACACAAAGTGTGCTTCCTCTCCACCTGCAGCTCACAACATACAGATCTACAAGCCAGTCTGCTCTGACAAAACCCAGTAGGTGTAAACTGGATTATGTAAAGAGTCATGAAACTGCTTGTCATCTATATCATCAGTCTGTGTACGTTAAGTTTTAAGAAAGTACTTGCTTGTGCATCTCGCCTACAACTGCTGGAACACTTCTGAGGGCATTGCAGGACACGTTGAGTTCAGTCAGGGTTGGGATACTGCAGACTGCCAGTGGGAAGTCTCCTAAATTATTATTGGAAAGGTTAAGGCTCTTCAACTTGGTGAATCTACAATGAAGAAAAAAAAAAAAAAAGAGAGAAACAATGAAGTAGAGCATAAACCACACCAAGGTGCCTTGCAATAATTAATACAAGGTAAGTTTGGTTATTTAAATGCAAATCACATTAATTTTTAGTTTACATACTCAGAACAAGCAAGGAAACTACTAGACACTCAAGTTCAACACCACTTGCAAGAGTTCACTCATATTAAGCTGACATGACAGAAACAGGTCCTCCTGAACAACATGCTAAATATATTTTCCTACGAGTGTAACAAAGAACAAAACCCTTGGTATCCTTACAATATGTATCGTTTCTTCTGTGGCACCTCATCCTAAAGCACTGCTATTTTTCTGAACACATTTCTTGCTAGTAAGACTTCCTGACACTGGTTACAAGGCAGAGGAAATTCTCAGGCTATTTGAACACTAAATTTTTGTGGTGCAGCTCAGCTCTGTTCGTGCAAGTAGATACTGCCTTTCAACCAAAACTTCTCATTAGAATACGTTGGTTTGAATAGAACTGGGAAATGTGCTGAATTAAAGCAGAATTTAGCAAGACTTCTGTAGTGAGAGATGCAAATTCTTATGCTCCCAATTAAGTACAATGTCAAAGCTCACATAGATTTCAAAATTTTGTCCTTGATATATCACAAAACTCTTAAAAGCCCCATGGTTCATCACAGTCAACAAAGCAACTTGCATGTGCTTGCCTTATTAAAGATGACCAAAACCATACGAACAAAAAACCCAAGAAGGGGACAATCCAATTAGCCCGTCTGCATGCTCAGCAACATTATTATGGTTGCCTAACAACAGCACTAGGAGGTATGTCTAAAGGCAAGTAAAAGGATGAATGAAAAAACTGTGTTAGATTCTGATAAGTGGGAGGAAGTTTCTCTTATGGCAAGGTTTATGCCAGGACTTTACACCAAGTAAACATGATTTAGTTATTTGGACTTCATTTTCCGTTCTTAAGGCTCAGGTCCTTTATTTGTGTGAGCAGGCTTTTCTGTAACACAGTGATGGAAGCAAAACTGCACCTGTGAACACTGCTATTCCACATGAGAGTAACCTCTGACAGCAGTGTCAGTGCATCCACAGCCCCCACATTCCTACCTCAAAGCACTTAGTCCTCCCCCGACCAGAGCACACAGACAAAAAAATACATCAAATATTAAAAGGTTAAAGAGCTTTAACACCAAAAGACTCTTAAAAATCCTTACCAGCTACTGCAATCAACTGGCACACACCTTTAGTATTCCCTAAATCAAACTCATGTCATCAACTAAAACTCAACATGAAAATGTAAGTAGCACCTTCGTATCAATATTTCAATGGGGGTTCTAAGTGGAGAGTGGATTTTACCCCAAAAGACAGGCTGTAAACACATTTAAGTTTACACAGGCTTGCAGCAAGCAAGGGAATGCTCTCTTGGTATTTTGGTGCAAAGATGACAGAAGAAAAAAAATGAAAAAATCATGGCCAGAGTTATCACAGATTCTGAACACCCTGTGCCCTGCTGGAGGCAGAAGTTTGGAACAGAGTTAGATGGAGACTAAATGAAATCTTGCAATCAAATTACTGCTGCAGGGAAAAAAATGCTACTGTGCAGAAACAATGACTAATGTAAGTCTAGAGGGAGAACCGTAAAATAAAAGGAAGGCTAGGGTAAGCTAGCTGATACTAATAAGGGCTGCTAGCCAGAAAAATGCCCATTTTAAACATTGTATCTTCCTACTACTTTAAGAGAAAGGGCTTAAAAATCTTGAACCCAGAACTGAAAGCCACAATCCTGCATTTATCTTGAAGGTGACTGTAGATTTTGGCCACAGATATACTGCTGTGAAATTTGGGGTGATTCTGTGGTGGAATAATTGTCCCACATCTTCCTCAAAGTCAACTGCAAATACAAACAAGAGTGCTCTAAGTAGCGGACTCCGAAGCCTTTAGAAATTACTTCCCCCATGCCAGTATTTAGGTAAGTGCAAAAATAGTAGTGAAGACAAGAAGGTTAAGTCAAAATAACTAAGCTGCTGGAGAAACATCAAAATGGGACCATTCCAATTTTCAAGTCAACCATGAAAAAAGAATTTACTCATTGAATAATCAATACCAAGGCTATAGCCTCTACCTGCGCTGCTCTGGAGCCTCTGAAGAACAGTCTCAGGGCTTTTGCCCACCAAACAAGCAAAAACCACAATCTACTAGAAGACCCCAAATACAAACTTAAGATAAAATTACAGAAGATCAGGCTAATACACAGAGGAAAGAGGACTGGGGCAATGGACAGGGGGGAGGTGGTGGTGAAAGAAGTTAAGAAATACGTTAAGTATCCCCAATGCAGTGTTCAGCTTCAAGGTTTTCTGCACACATTCTTGTGTGTAACTGTCCTGGGTCAAGGGGGGGGAAGAAAAGAAAAGAAAAAAATCACCACCCCCCTCAATGTATCTGATACAACGTATCTCTACTACTCTTATTTATGTTTTAATGTGTGTTTATTAAGGGCCTTCTGTGAATAATCTAATTACTAAGGACACAAACTGAACTGGTTAACAGGGCTATATAATATGCAAGGGAAGATGACTAGTACATCCAGTACTGGATTTACTCATAGAGAAGCTGAAAATGCAGGTACAAGTGCATGTCAAATAATTCACAAAGGAGAGTTCATTGTTAAATCACGTTTAAAGAACAGCTAAAAGACAGACACCGTAAGCTTAGTTAAAGAGATTAATTTAAGGCAATTGGCAGGAAAGATATTTTCTTGCTCCTTTGTAAATGTGTTCATTTACAAAACGCTAAAGCTGCATTTCTTCTCATGCAGCACTGTCAAGTATAGAATATTACAAAGCCCAACTAGCAGGAATTTGCTCAAAGGTAAGAACTCAGTCTTCTCATCCTTGGCCACTCACTTCCCACTATCCACATCGTAAATGGGCTGATGCACTTCCATTATGGAGCACTGCCATGCTGCATATTTAAAATGCTGAATTGTTTACAGTGTTTCTCATATCTAGATAGATTTACAGTCAGTAGCACCAGTACCACTTGTAGCATCAATATAAAAAAGGAAAGAAGTATTTTACAGACTCAAGTTTGCTGCTGCTGCTGAGTTTGCACGGGCTTTAAATATATTATATGGAGCAACATCTTTGCTGTTTTCTCACACCCAAATCTTTACTCTTATCAAAAGCAGGGGCACACATCGATACTGTCCCCACCACATTGCTAGAAAGAAGAAAAGGCACAACATTGCTCATTTGAGGCATGACAGCATAATAATGTTATATCAAGTCCATACATATGTTTTCCTTCCTCTTCTCCCTCCTTCCCTGGTTCTAGACTTTGTTATCTGTTTAATAAAGTCAACCTGAAGAACAGCATCTCTCAATACACTATGTTCAGTTAGCTTACTAAGCTTTCTACTGTAATGACCAATATATAAACACCCATTTCTCTGACCAAAAATAGTCCTACTTTAAGTTAGAGCAAAATGTTGACGTGTCAACCCTTGGGTTTAAACATGCAATATGAATGAACGCTAATTGCCATAATTGAGCCAAAAAATGCCCACTTAATCCTGAAGCTGCCACTTCAGGAGCAGTTTTAGTTTGACATACACAAAATGAGGAGAGGGGCTAACAAGAGAAGTTTGTATCACGGCAAATCAATGAACTGACACGCTAATTTCAAATTCAGATATGCACAGCAGAGGAATTTCCATTACACAGTACAGCATTTGTGTTTCACTATGTTTGGAGGGGGAGGAGTAGTATATTCAAACTGGCCATACCCCGTCATTGAAATGCAGCCGTAACAGACTTGTCTGACAAAACCAGTCTTGCCCTACTCTTACCAAAAGCAATTAAAAAGCAGTATTTTACTACACCCAAACCAGAAGACATGGCTTAATAAGGGACTCAGTTTAAGGAAAACAAACCCTTTCCCAATACTATCTCCAAAGTTTCAGCTGTGTGATGCTGCAGTTGCAGTTGAACATCATTTCAAGCAGCAGCACAACTGTCCCTCAGCTTCAGCACCATTTCTGAGCAGATTGATGGCATTTGCCTAACAGCACTGTGGCAAGTGCTGGAACAAGTTGCCACCTTCACGAATCCTTGCTACTTTGGCTGCTAACTTAATAATGAAGAGAATTTCCATATAATCTTGACTCAGCAATTTCATCCTTGGAAATACAAGGTCCAATTTACTGCCTTTTTACAGTTGTGTCAGATTCCCCATCCATAGCCTTGTTGCCTCAGGGAGCAGCTAGCCTAGCACCAGAAATACTGTCATAGCATTTCCCTTCCCAGAAGGGTGTCGTTGTAAAAGACTTAAATTAGTTAGACAATTAAAATGAATTATTCCAGCCCTCTTGCTCTGCTAAATTTGTCGAGACAGCTGAATAGAGGTAGATTGTTTCTGCAACAGCTGGGGAGATCCACTTGAATGTTGCAGGTGAAGGCTTTCCCTAACTGAGGTCAACAGCAGTCCTTCTCCAGCTTGGGCACAGAAGAGTTTCCAATAAATAATATAGAGAGGAGGAAGGATGGGCTCTGCTGGTGTCTTCCACCCTGTTTCTCTCGACAAGACTCCTGTTCATCCAGAAACCAAGTAACTTCAGATAGAGTAAAATTATCTCAGGAAATAGGGTCACCTAGTTTGAGGGGAAAGATTGATTCTGGTCAAGTCAGAAGAAACTTGAACAAATTTACCCATTAATTATCAGTTTGTCCATTAGCTGAATGACTAAATGAAAACAGAGTTTCATCTGAATTTTTATTTCCCTCCTCCTTTCTTAAACCCCAGGAGGGAAAAAGAAAAAGAAATAAAAAAGCTGAATGTTAGCTACAATTTTGGTATCTTCACTACCCTTTATGCTAACACACCAGGAACAGTCATCCTGATATTTCTCCCCTCTACTCGCATTTAAAACTATAAAATGCACAACAATTCTGGCATACAGGCTTGAGTCAATATACAAAAAATTAACTGGTAGATTGTATTAAAAAAAAAGGGAAGAAAACAGACCGTACTGCACAAAAAAGGAATAACACTAAAACTAGGCAGTTATTTTTCAAAATATACAAATAATCACAGCTATTAAGTCAAATTCAGGCTACCTTCAAACTTCAGACAACAATACAGTTTTTATTCTCTTACGTAGTTGGTAAGAATTCCATAAAGACAAGAAAAACAAAATGTATGTTTTGTTAGTGGAAATAATCTGAACCTACATTACTATACTTTGCAGTTTTCAATTTCTGCACATACCCAGCACAGACTGCTTCATTAGAGGGGAAAGACTATCCTTAGAGGAACAAAAAAATTCCTAGGAAAGAAAAGAAAATATATTCTTCTTCTCTATATTGAATATTTATTATTTTAAATACAAAAGCATTAAGTAGGGGTGGGCTTCAAAACTGAAAAATGTTTAAATACATGAAAAGAAAACCCTTACTTTTAGAAGCTGTATCAGAAAGCAATACACAAGTAAGTTGAAGTAGGCTGATACACAATAACTGGATTCCATAAATGTGGTCACTACTTTCTGAAGCATTATTAGGATCTGATACTGCTGTACTTAGCCTAGTAGTTCCACTAAACTGAATACAACTAATAACTTCAATTTCTACTTTTAGACTACACTATTTTTGAAAATTGCATTTTATAGCATATTCTAGTGCCATCTATTTTTCTCCTACCACTATTAAGCAGTTCACTGTTCCAATTTAAACAATCCACAAAATCCAATGTTTCAGGCATTAAACTAATTTAGCAGTCTTCCCCATTTGGTGACTTGATTTTGCAATTTATTTTTCTTTACTCAAACGTGACTGATTTTTGCTGAGTATTCACACGATGGTACTTTCTTGAGTTCAGAACAGGAGCTACATATAACACAACCAGTCATGAACATTTGGAAAGATGCACTAACAAAACCAGACTCTTCCTTCAATGTCTTTACATTGTGTAAATGAAGGTACATAAACAACATATTCCAAGTGTCCTCTTTAGTATTATAAATAGCAAAAAAAATATTCCAAGAGTAGATAGCTGAGAAAACAAACTTAGTAACAGAATACAGCAAACACTGGACTGAGTTTGTTACCAGCAGGCCTCTGGTTGTCAATAACACGTCAACTTCTTCTTGCCCTATTGCTTAGCTGGCTACACTCCAGTCTTCAGCTTCAAGTGAAAGAGGAGAAACTAGTATAAAAGTAAGGTTCCCTGGCTCTGAGACCATCAGAATGTGAGAGAAAGCTCTGAGCATCTTCCCACACCATGGAGCACGCAATGGCACTCCATTCCCTGTGGTAGCACACTCCCCATATTAGCTGGATTTATTTAAATAACTTCAATGAATATGTGCATTTAAAAGCAAATTTCTTTCCAGAAGAGCATCCTAAAAAAATAAATAATAATAATAAAAACAAGAATAAAAGGAAAAAAAAAAAGGGAAATAAACCATGGGAACATGGGAATTGGGACAGAGGCACTGCTTTCCTTGAAGTATACGCCCAAGACCAGCTACTTCAGCTGTCCTTCTCCAGTGCATCTACCAGTAGTGCCCTGTGGGGCCTGGCAAGGGGGAAAACACATAGTGGCCCTGTCATTAATCCATCTGCCTTCCTTTGCTAACCTCAGTTTCATACACTAAAAGCAATAATCTTAAGCAGTACTTCATTGCACTTTGAAACCAACCAAGTGGCAGGCTGGAGACTTTCTTCCCTTCTCCTCAATCTCTAGGGACAAGCTAGGATCAAACTACATCCCACCCCGAGTTTCAGCAAGCCTGCCTGCCGGGTTCACACCAGCTGGGTCACTAACACTGTTCCCTCCTCGCTGTCTGGGAACCTACAGTTCTCTGAGCAATGACTACTGCACGACAGGTTTGTAAGGAGGGTTTAGCTTGAGGACCCCCGAAATTCTGTGTTTTCAGATAAAAACCAGCTATCCTACAGTTGGAAGTAGCAAGGGATTTCAGAAACACTTGCACCAGTATCTCAGAGTCCTGTAGCCTCCTCAAACCCTACAGCTGCAGCTTCAAGTTACTACCACTAACCCAGAAGAGTTTCAGTTGAGATGCCAGAGAAGAAAGTTACTTTCTAAAGAAGCTCTGGAAGAGAAAAGGTATCAACTGATCTTAAGATAAAAATCCATATAATCACTGTTAATAATTAACAACCACAATCAGACTAACAACTTGTTCTTCAGATAAAATTGGCAAGCAGAATTTTGTTTATCATTAAAACAAACTTTGTGGCTTATTACATCCCCACTTTCTTTCTTTCTCTTTTTCATTCTTTGTAATCTGCAACAGGCTTTTATTAAAAATCCACATACTGACAACTTTTCAATATTAACAAGCAAACAGTATTCTTTATGCCAACAGTTTTTTTCAGCGCTAACTGAAACAATTACATATAAAGCGTGCTTAGCCAGTAGAGCAGAGCAACAGTAAATAAAGACTATGGTTTATTCATTTGCTTCAATCCTAGAGTGACAGTACTCTGCAAAACTAGTAAGCCTGAACTCTTGTTTGTATTTCAGAACAAGAGCCGTGCAGTTGCATCGTAGATAAGGGGAAAGTGAGGTTTGGGAACACAATGTACATACAAATCTCAACTTTATGATTAAAAAAAAATAAAAATCCACCAACCAACATGAAAAGAGGGTAAGCAAGAGAATTTAGACCAGCTTAAGACAACAGAATGTCTTCAATCGCTCCATTTGCAGTATAAAGGGGCTAAAACATCAAAAGAGTTAAGGCAAATTGAGACTTGATAGGGGTATTATCAGAAGACATGTCAGCTGCTTCTAAAAGAATCATAGAATCATTATGGTTGGAAAAGACCTCCAAGATAATCAAGTCCTACTGTCAACCCAACACAACCATGCCCACTAAACTATGTAGTGCAACAGCTGGGCAATCTTTCAACTGGGGAATCTCCCCTCTCCCTTAAGAGAAAAACACCATTATCATTTTTAAAAAGCTACTGTGAGGGATGACACGTATTAAAATTTGCTGTGTTATTTTTCAACACAGGTGAATTCTCAGACTGCCTACCCTTATACATAGTATGAAATGTGTATTCCCTGGTAAGCAGGGAAAAATACAGGTAGCTGTATATACCTTTCAACATTCAGATAGTTCAGTTACAGAATTTCACAGCTGCAGAGTATCTACAGCAACAGCACTTAAAGTCTGAATGGACAGTAAAGCAACTGAAAGTGTAGCTACTGAGAAAAAGTGCATCTTCACCTCTGCAAACCTTCACATGCTACCAGCAGTTTAGTTTCCAAGATGGAGTTTTTTTATGTATGCTATGTGCTGAGCAGGACTAAATATTTTATTTAAAAATGCAATAAATTGCATTATTTTAACAACTGAAGAATTAAATTCACAAGCAAAAGTAGGAATTCTTGGTTTTTTCCCAATCCATTCCCGACTGTACCTGCCAAGTCAGTGCATATGTCAGCATCTCATTACTGTGACCCAGCTGCTTGTAAGTCTACTCGGTGGCTAGCTGAAAAGCTGGTATTTTTTCTTCTGTCTTTGACATACTTCATTTTGAAATCCAGCATTCATAAGCATTTGTTAAATTACCACCTAAAGTGATTTATTAAGAGGAACAGTTAGCATCAAGAGCTGCTTATAGCAAGAGAAATTTTCCTAGACTGCCTCACTAACCAGATTTTAATCAAACATTGTACCAGGAAGGGTAGGTAAATAAATGCCAATGCATTTTGTTCACAACATCCAAGCACATGGTTATTTTGGAACCTTAAATACTTCTGGGCTTGATTCACTGGTGCTGTGCCCTGTGTGTAGCTGCAATTTAGTGACTGAGAATTTGGCATAAAAAGCCAACAGTACCAAATCAGAACAGCAGAGATTTCGTACTTGCTTTGCAGTGGTTTGAAAGAACAAGGGCGAACAAAAAAAGACTTTTGGTTTATCCAGTCAAGTTTTACCTCATGTAACCTCCAAAAGATCTGAAAATAGTTTTATTAAATTGGATTAAAAAGAAAAAAATAGTCAGACAAATAACAACTTGTGATCCCAGGAATGACTGAGCTTCCTTTACTTTGCACACGGTTTCATACTGTGATTCACGAATAATTTCAAAAAGTTAGTGTTCTTTTCTTGCTAGATATTTGTGTAGTTACTCACTACAGAAAAGCAGCTGAGCTGGCTCAAGGCGTTTTGGCAGCAGAAGTAAAACTCAAGTATTCCCACCCTAAGGAGAAGTAGTCAGCGCTATGTTTCTTCAGGCTGAAAGGAGCATGGCTTGGGAAAGCACTCCAGGGCCAGGCTCGTGCTTTTGCTGCTGTTGGGAGGCAAAAAGATAATGGATGGGGCACTGCTCTTTCTAACCTTCAGCA
>NW_010308881.1:14104-51422 GCF_000700745.2 Antrostomus carolinensis
CCGCTGGCACAGCAATGGGAGCAGCGGCAGCTTCCAGCTACTCACTGCCTGGGTGATGCCACCTGTGCTGGATGAAGATAAGGCTGGAGGACATCAGCAGCGGCAGGGGGAACATCAGTGCCATGGGGTAGGAGTGCATGAGGCACTGGCTCAGATCCACTGAAACAGTGCCATGTAACACAATCACAGCATTGCCTAGATTGGAAATGTCCAATCATCAACCTCATGCTGACAAGTCCACCACTAAACCATGTCCCTCAGCACTATGTCTACATGGTTCTGAAATCCCTCCAGGGATGGGGACTCCACCACTCCACAAATGCCCTGGGCAACCCCTTCCAATGCCTGAGAACCCTTTCAGGAAAGAAATTCTTCCTCATATCCAATCTAAACGGCCCTTGGTGCAACTTGAGGCCATTTCCTCTTGTCCTGTCACTTGTTACTTGGTTGAACAGACCGACCCCCACCTCTCCACATCCTCCTTTCAGGTAGTTGACAGCGAGAAGGTCTCCCCTCAGCTTTCTCTTCTCCAGACTAAGCAAACCCAGTTCTCTCAGCCACTCCTCATGAGACTTGTTCTCCAGACCCTTCAACAGCTTCGTTGCCCTTCTCTGGACACACTCCAGCACCTCAATGTCCTTCTTGTAGTGAGGGGCCCAAAACTGAACACAGGACTTGAGATGCAGCCTCACCAGTGCCCAGTACAGGGGTAAGAAAATTTCCCTGGTCCATTATGCCTGATACAGGTCATAACCTTACTAATAATTAATTTTTTTTCTCCAGTATTTCACAGACCTTCCCATGCCATCTTGGCAAGATCAAAGCAATGGGGGCAGAGCAGACTTATCATTCACTGACAGAATAGGACCAGCCCTCCAAAGAATGAGACAATCAGTTTTGCACTACCTCAGGTATATGCCACTTCTCCTGACTCTCCTGATGCAGAATCTCAGAAACATGAGAGCTTTATTTGGTCACCTGAACTCTTTAATTCTTGCATGTTAAGGCTCACATTACTGAGAAAAAATTTAACAGTTTATTAACTTTCAGCAACACTCTTCAGCTGCTCCTACAATTGCAGTACCAAGAGAATATTAAATAGGCAATGAACATTACCCATCACATTATTTATAAATGCTTTCTAATTCCAAACAGAATTAGCTGCATGTACATGGACAAAATATAACCAAGTATCTCCTGTACACTTTCTGATATTTAAAAAGGAAAAATTGTAAAAAATCATTAAAATAAAGGCATTCATTATGTGTCCAGGTTCATCACCTAACTTATGCTAAAATTCCACTTGCTATCTGGAGACCTATACTGACATTTACAGAACATTTAATCCACCATTCCTCTCCAGACTGTGTTCGTAAGTTCTTGGAATCACTGCCTGCTTTGTTTGTGAAGCAGACCTGCTGGGTTCATTCATCTTCCATTATGCCAAATTTTTTGTTTTTCCAGAACAAAATTGGAATTATATAAAAATACAACAGCCCGCATAACCCATCTTGTATTTTTCACTTGTTTTTCAAAGAGGAAGGGGTTTTAAAATGTGGTTTAAAACATTTTGTTTGAACAGGACCATCCACAAATACAATCCTGAGGTCTGCAATTCACTTACCAATAAAATTAAAATCACAGTTTTATACTCAGCATGGAAACATGAATCTTTCTGAATACAGAAAGCCTGCTGATTCCACAGTTCTGGGACACATACATTAAATCATTCAGATCACTGATCATGCTGCTGTCTACCCATTTGTTACGTTTTCAGATGAGCTGCAGTGGAAAGAACAACTGGAAGGTCACAGTTAGTAGGAAAGAAGAATTAGGGTTGGTAAGAGTAGAAAGAGGACCGGAATCAGACTGAATTTATTAAATCAAGGCTTTCTATACCAGGGCAGGGGGTGGGGGAAGAAAAAACTTCTAAGTCAAGCATTCTGAAAACTACATTTTGGATTGAAAATAATCTTCTATATACAAGAAAAACATTAAGTTCCTTATGAAAGCTAGTCTGTGTCTAACACAGAGTTAAACAACTTCTGAAGCATTACAGGCAGGCCAATCCTCCACAAGAGGAGGTAGTGATTTTTTAGGCAAGTTCCTGCAGACCAGGATCTTGGCTCCAAGGGCAGAGGAAGACCAGTAAAACCATATCACCTTACCTTTGTAATTCACTAAGCGCTCTACTTGTGGATGGGCTAGGGTTTAGCCTCAGGAAGTTCTGCTTTAAATTGAGATGAGTGAGGTCTTGGCTATAAAACAGGTTGGCAGGCAGGTGCTCCAGGCTGCAGCATGAAAGATCTACTGAGCTTATGCGCTGTGATGCAACCTGGAAGTCAAGAAGTACACAAATATGTTAATACCATAATAAAACAAGAACATTTCCTTCACCCCTGTAAGCACAAGATAAACTGTTTTTAAGAAGTCAGTGTTGGCATATACTGCTGATCTAACATGGTTTACATCATTGCTGCAAGCTATGGCATGATCTCTTCTGCCTCAGTGCTAAAACCAGGTCCACAGATGGCTAGCAAGGGGAAAAGCACAAAGGTCTGTCAAACTTCAAAGCAGTAAGTGAAACAGATTCATTTTCATCAATGAAGTTATGTGATACTCTATGACCAGAAACAAGGATAAGAGATTTGACATAAACTTTAGCTTAGTCCTTTAATTACCAAGTAACAACAGCAAAAATATAGCGCAGAAGTCTTTTATATTGCTGCATGACTGGTCAGCATTCCCAGGCGAGCGGGGGCAAGGGGATAACAGTCATCACCCCGTCTCAGTTTCAAGGGTCAAAAGCAGGTATTAAATAGCAGAAGAAAGTGTTATCCCATCTGTCTTACTGGAGAAAAAAAAATATCACAGCGGCAAAGCAATGAGCACTAATCTCTTCTCAATCAATGGCCAAGAGTGGCAAAACATGACAAAAACAAAACTGAGATTAGAAGGTTTAACACTACAAAGGGGAAGGTAAAACAAACACAGTACATAGAGGCTAAAGAAATCATACTACCTAGCACTACATATAGCTAGCATCATTCCACAGACACCTATAGGCAACAAATTCAAATAACAGCAACTCTGCCCCTTACCAAACTGCTAGAACACAGCTGGGTGAACTACATCCTGCTGCTTTACTTATTTATTACTCTTTATTTTAAAAAACAACACTGCCATGTAGAATTCCTCTATTTTCTGTCCAATACTATTATCCTTTCACAAAGTAGAGCTCTGGAGCTAGCTACATGACAAAGCACCACCACACAGTGATACAAGGCAGCCTGGATGGTGGGCAAGGAGGAGGGGTCAAATGCTAGAAGGATGAGAAGTGTTTTTGGAGCAGACATGGCTTAGATCAAAGGAGGGGGAGCAAGCAACTTCACCACCATTTTAGCCTTCTGGGACTGCACAAACAGTGCTCAAACAGCTACATGTTCTGTCAGCTGCTCACTGCAAGAGAAGCAATTGTCTCATTTTGTCATTGGCACTTTTACTGGCCTCACATGCTAGGATTCTGGAAGTACAAAGACCACATCTAAGGGACAAAAAGAGGGAAAAACCCCAACAACTCATAATCAATGCCCAGTGGCAGTCTACAAGAGCTTCTGAACTCTGATGAAGGAAACACCACCCAACCTTCATAGAATCATAAAATCATAGAATGGTTTGGGTTGGAAGGGACCTTAAAGATCATCTAGTTCCAACCCCCCTGCCATCAGCAGGGACACCTTCCACTAGATCAGGTTGCTCAAAGCCTCATCCAACCTGGCCTTGAACACTTCCAGGGAGGGGACAGCCACAACTTCTCTGGACAACCTGGGCCAGTGTCTCAACCTTCTGGGCAGGGATACAGCCCTTGCCATGAAATACCCTGAGCCTAGAGACATCAAGTTTTGCTGGCATAAGTGGCGTAGCTTGTCACTGAAAGGAAGGCCAAGGAGTTTTTCCTTCCTTTTTTGTTCCTCTCAAACGCAAGCTACACAGGCCTCAGGATAAGTGGTCTCTGTTATAAACACAGCCATAAGCTTGGAGAGGAACAGACGGTGCAGTGTTTTTCTCTAAAGAGACCGTTAATAATCCAGTCCTCCCACATCCCTTAAAATGCTCGGATTTTTATTACTCAATTAGTTCAGTCCTTTTGTTACTGTAGCTACTATTTTCCTTCCCCTTGTAGTATTAGGCAAAAATTATTCATAGGCTATTCTGAGCAGTCCTTTCTGAAAGCTAGGTATTCAGTCTGTTTATGGTGCCAGAACCTGCCCAGTACGGTACAGCTCTCATCACACTGAGAGCACAAGAGATGAAAAAGCGCTGACACCTGTTAAATTAAAAAGGAGAATGTGTAATTTCAGGTGTAATGCTTATATACACTGTTGCTCCAACTGCTTGTTTGGAATGTGATATGAACAGTAATAAGCAACCCAGCAGTGCTGAGCAAGGCACGTTACTCTAAAAATAACCAAAGTACCAGAACTGGTAACTCCCGAGTGTGAACCACGATAAAGCAGCCAAACAAATCCAAATTCTACTCTTATCTCAAAAAAAGATGCGAATCCCTTCTTAAAATCATCAAGCCCTGTGAAAAAAATCCAGTTAAAAGTAATTTTGTTTTTACAAGTTGTATGTTCTAGTTATTTTTGCTTGTTTGTTTTAAAGGAATCACTTTGTTATATGAAGAATTTAATGAAGATTTTTATGCTATTGACATATACTGAATGATGCCTCTACCACAAAGAACAACAGAAGCTAAAACCACATTTTGAAAGGTGTTAGTTCTGGAATCAACTGTAATTTTACCGAAGTATTTTTTTGTTAGCAAAACAGCATTCTAAGAATTAACTTCTGAATTGTTATAAAGAATACTCATATAAACAAACAGTTATTCTCACAGGCAGAGATAAAGATTTTTCTCTTTTCATTAGTCAATACTGTTCCTAACAAATTCCTAGAGAATAGAGGGACAAGATGAAAAAACAAAGAGTGACAAAGGAGAACAATATCTTAACAATACTTTCTTTCATCCACCAGAAATTTTCATCAGTTGTTCTGAAGTTGAACACTAAAATTCTGAAATGGTATTGTTCCCAAACCAAAAAATAAAGGGTTATTTCAATCTTGTAATCATCTTCAATAGACTTAAATGCAGTAAGACTGTGCATGTGTGTGTCTGCCATTGTTTATTAAGAGTAAAGCATTTTTCTTAAAGATGATACAGTTTTTAATAAAGCAATGGGTTTTCCTTGGCTCACTGTGGGGAATCACTGGAGACATAAGCTGATAAAGGGTAAGAAAACGCTGACTAGAATATCCCTCACAGTCAAAGAATAAAAAGCATCTGGAGGAAGGGACATTATCTGCAGAATGGAGGGTTTCCACTGGAAGAAAAAAACAACAACCCTAAGACATTCAGCTGTAAACAAACACCCTAACAAGTTATCTGGGCTGGGTTCAACAGACCCACGCTCCAACCGAAATAGTGAGGAGAGTCAGTGTGGTAGCAATGCTAGACGTAAAGGCTTTGTAGATGCATGTGGAACCTGTATCAAGCACTCATTATGGCTTGCTTGGTGTTTTCTTTTGGAAAACTTAAAAATGTCAATATATAAAAACAAAAACCCAAGCAGCACAGCTCATGACTTCCTGGGCAGAAGAAGCCCTTGCCCAGACCAACCCGTCTAGGACATCTCATCACATCCGAAGCTGTGTACATCCTTAACGCTTGTTTTCACATGAAACCCCTGTTGCTTTTTCCAGTACTAATAACATGGGGGAAATGGCTGAGGCAATAACCTTCTTGGAAAACGGTGTATGACACCCTCTCAGTTATGGCAGCTACAGCATAAGCTGTAGAGTCAACACATGTCTTTGCCGGAGAAGCAAGACAGCAGGGTAACTCAAACACATAGCAAGATCTTGTACTTTTTGAAGTCCACTTTTCAGTTGGGATTTTTAATCATCACAAGTATGAAAAAACAAGATGAAACATGTGACTTTCTCCATTCCCTGGATATGATTTTGAAACACTTTATGGTCAATCACTGTACTGCAATGTCTCCCAAAGTAATACTAGAGGAGTAGTAATGGGGTAAGGCCAAATTCAGCTTTGCACATCAAACCACAAAGTCCAATGGAAGACTTTTTTTCCAGTTCCTGTTGCAACCTCAGTTATGCAGCCCTGGCCTACAGCGGTTTAAGGTTTTGGGGGGGGGGGGTTGTATGTTTGGGTTGGTTTTTTTTTTGTCTCCATGTGAGCATGGCATACTGAAGTGCAGTTTCAAAGAAGTGGTATACAACTATAGCACATGTACTACAAAGAGCCCTGGATCCACCCATTGCAACCATCAAAAAGCTGTCATCGTGCCTTTAATTTTCCCCCAGCCACAGTAAAATGAAGCTTTATTCTGTGAATACCATCACAAATAATGCTGTTGGAGAGCTCTCTCCCTCCCTCCCTCAGGCAACACGCCTTCTGCTATTCCACACCTAAGAGCTGCACAGACAGCAAAGAACTAGGATTCTCTCAAATATGGAAACTCACTTTTAAACACGTGTTACTTGTGCTACAACAGTACTTAGAAGTATAAACAACAAATCACAAAAGCCAGCAGTACCTTAAACAAAAGGTTTCAACAAGATCTTTTGATTTTAATTTTTTTACTATTATTTTTAAAAAGGAAACAGTATTTCAAGACTGGTGAAAGTATATACGGTGAACTGGTTTCACTGTAAATCTTTAGCAGCTGGCAGCAAAAATATAGAAAAATATTTTTGTCAACCAATATTCTTGCCTCTTCTTGCTACACAGGGCTAAAAAACCACTTTGCTTTGTCCATCAGTATAATGCCACCTCTGTCACCGAGCTATGCAACAAGACTGATTACTGTCTTTGTTTTAAAGCCTTGGCAATCCTACAAAAATGATCTGTCGCTGACAATGGATGTCAGCGATGGACACAGCTGAACCCAGCTGTATGGACAAACACAAGCCTTGTTTACACAAGGACATCTTTTGGTGTGACCTGTGGTGTGAATTTAAACCAACATAATTATGTCTTTTTCCTGTTTACCCTCATTCCATTCCCTATAGCTCTATTCAGATAAGAAATTACTATTTAGGACTTCAACAGAAGACAATTAAAATAACTGAACAGCCCACACGGCAGAGGCAGCCAAATTCCCAGTCTGTTTGAACTGAGTTGACAATGTTAAATTGCACCTGCTGTAGACATGCTAATGCAAAGGCAGTGTAATTTTTCTCCTTTAGGATTTGTTTCTAAACAGCTTGATAATCATCACATCCCACCAATGCCTGCATAAGGCTTATCTAATCGGTGATACATATGCTTCAAATATCTAAACTAACTGCCTCGAGAAAACAGGTTCTCCTCACCTCAGAACTAACCTTGCTTCAAATCCTAATCTTCCTTTCTATTTGAACATCAAAGCCCTGCTCAGCAGAGAGGTCTCCCTCTGCTGAGCTGAACTCCACAGCCAGGAACCACATCGGTGCCTCCAGCCAGAGCCAAGAGCTGAGGAAACGTTCAGACTGGTAAACAAGCTAATGCCAAAAACCTTAATGGAAGAAGGGGAAAAAAAAGAAATAAAAAGGTTTCCTTTTTCTTTAAAGCCATATATTTTCATTTTTAAATAGTCTTTTAAAGTGGGTGCAGTCCAAAGGGTGAACAGGTAATGGCTTTTCTGGTCTCTCTTTCTTGTATTCTTTCAGACGTTAATTAGATCCACCCTAACTCAACCTAAGGGCCTCGCAAAGAAAAGATAAGACTCAGCAGAGGCTTGAAAGTACATCACTCAGACTCACAAACCCAACAGGCAGTGCCACCATCGGTAAGAGCCGTAATTGACTACTAAGAGGAAGGGCAGGAGCACACACTGTGGTGGCAGTGTTCACAGGGCACACGCTTCTCCTCCCACCTCTCCCCTGCCAGCATTGCAGCCAGATGCCTCTGGCACAAACCCCTCATGCCAGCGAGACTCGGGGGCACAGTGACTATTTAATATTTAGTATTTAATATTTTAATATGTAACTCGTCCCTGCTCTCCTCTCCTTATCTCTGAACAAAGATTTATATAGCATGCAGAAATAGCTCACTTCTACGTTTGGCCCTTGTATAAAGCTGTAACGACTTAACCGAAAACCATAGTAGCAAATACGCGTGGGACAGGGAAACGTGGAGGTAACGAAGCAGAAGTTGCGCTCCTTCACCCTTCGTGATAAGGGTCCAGAAGGAATTTCATAGACATGAAAGTCCATGTCTCAGGTTTAGCATCAAGATCTTGAAAGTGAGAATTTGTCCAAAAAAAGTGACATTTGTCACTTGTCATTCCGAAAGGTTTGGTACTATCTGAAGTCATTACCAGAATACGAGTATTTTTGTTCCTCCAGGAGGAAAAGTACTCTTCTCTTAGAGATCAGGTACTGGTATCAATATTACACAGAGAGCAGTATCAACAGTGTTACCTTGGTGGTACTCATGCTGGGATGTTCACACTGCTAAGATCCCTGCAAGGACAAGGCTTAAGATGCAACTTGGAGTTAAGGGACAGTAATTAGCTCTAGCATTAAGCTACTTACAATTCAGACATGTGAATCTCCATTTGGTGGAGCAAGGAAAATTAACATCCTTACAACAGTCTGACTAAAACCAATTCATCTGTAAATATTGCAAAACAGGTGACAGTCTCACAAAAATTGAGAAACACTCCTTTTCTTCTTACAACTTGTTAGACAATTTTTTACTAAGACAAGCTGCTGTACTGCCAAGCAAGCAGACTTTGTAATGAGCAGCCCTCCAGCAAAGACTTTCTTTCAGTATTTACTATAGATTTCAGACTCCTGCCAGTGAGACTTCCCATAGATGTTCACCTGTCTGAGTCTCCTCAGTCCCACGTGGAGAGGGTTGTGGGGTTTTGTTTGTTTTAAGCAAGAGGTTATGCTAGGTCCTCAGCTTCTGACCTAGGTTCTCCTGCATAGCTACATCATATTGATTAATTCTACAATGAGATGAACTCTTTTCATGCCATTATTTCACAGTAACACAGAAAGGCCTTCTGACTCAAGTGTTTTATAATACAATCACGAATATAGCTCTACTGGCCCGGGGCCTAAAACTGGTCTCCAGCACTTATTTCTTCTTCTCCCTGGAGACCTTCCTCCTTCACTGACTACAGAAGAAGCCTAGGGAGATCAAATGTCCCTAAAATTAGTTTTTGCTAATAATTCCTCTCCTTTTTTCCTCCTTGCTAAGACTTTGCTTGGAAAGCCTCTCAGTGTTACAGCCATTCAGTTTCAAGATGGACTCAGTTATCACCTTATATGTACCGAAGCACTGTGCAATATGACAGTCCCTGCACCCCCTGCAGTCTCATGGGATCTGCTCACCACAGACATTAAGTTCTCCTGAAGTTCATTAAGAGCAAAGCTACATTCCCCTGCTCACTCCCACCCCTCTACCCCCAGAAATTACTGAAAACCCTTCGAGATCCTCCTAGATTGAACACACCTTAAAAGGTAATATCTGCAACACCTCACTGAGATTCCAGCTGTAAGCCATGGCGATGCTTCCCTATATTTATGCAAGAGCTGCACAAATTCAGCTTCAGTATCATCAGAACCTGATTTAAAGGCTTCAAAAGACGTTACTTGAAAGCTATTCCAGATGTGTGGGCGATACCTAGTTTTCCATTCTCACTCTTGGCTGCAGTACTTCAATAACTATTCTATTATTAACTGAAGGCAGCAAGTCCAAAACAAGGACCACAGACTCTAAATTTCAGGAAGGAAAAAGAAAAAAGAATTAAAATAGTGAAGCTATAGTTTCTCTAGAAAAGACATTAAGAGAAAAAGCTTGAAGTCACCAATTATACCACTTTGGAATCAGCAGAACTATTTTTGACATTGAAAGCTAACCAGCTGAGCCAAAACACCAAGCTTCCCTCCCAAGCCGTTAAGAGAGAGACTACACTGAAACACACTCAGAAGTTCATTTCCAAAACATCAACTAACTTCTAACAACAAAAGGTGCAAGAGAATAGGTTTTGTGGGGAAAGAAGAGGAGAAAAACTTTCAAGTGTTAGTATCAAAAGAGAAACGAAACTGGCTTCAAGTTTGTTTTGCCCAATCATCTGCTTTCAGACTTGAGATGACAAGAAACCACTCACAGCAAGAATGACCAGATATGACTGCAGAGCAAAGATCCCAAGTATTGAAGATTTCACACACACACAAAAAAAAGGAAGTCAAGTTCCGCATGGAAACCAGAGGTTTGTTTATGTTCAAATACTTCTAATTGCTGCCAAAAGGAAGCTGTGGGTTTATTTCTAAGGATCTATTTTTAGAGAAAGCATTATCTCAATATTGTCATTTTATGGTATTAGAGGAAAAAATGGTTTCCTTGTACTAAACTTAGAATCATCACATTTCCTGTAAGTAAGGATTAGCTCAAAAAAAGCCCCACTGAAAAATGAGAAAAATCTTTCAGGGTTCTTTTTTCTTCATTAGATGTTGAATCAACAGTTGCAAACAGGCTAATGCTGCTTCTTAGTCTCACAAATGTGAAGAAACCTGGAGAGTTGTTATCCTCAATGAAAACAAGATTTCTGCAGAGCCTTGTATTTGGTTAAAGGCTATTTTCAAAAGATGTCACCGATGTTGGCATTACACTAAACTCATTTTTAGGTCATGCTAGTATAGAGACTAATTTTCAAGCCTCCAAGCGCTACTGGCATAAGAAACAAACCAACTACTGCACGGTCACCCTCTCAGTGACCAGCATGTTCCCTGACCTCCAACCTGACCCCAACACACACATAAACATAGTAGCCCAGAATCACAATGGTACATTCAAACACATGGACTAAGACTACAAAGTTGTAAGAAAATGTCAGGAACTCCTAACTGCAAGACAAACAGTGTGTTTGTCGCACACAACAATTACCAAAGGTAACTGTAGAATTACCAAAAGTAGTAACCAATAGCCAAAGGTAAAAGCAAAAAAAAATCATCTAGAAATTCAGGTCTCATGGGAACTACGGTAAAGTTCTCTGTAGTACTCCTCCAGAAGAGGGTTAGCCATTGCTTAGGAGACTAAACAGACACCTGGAGAGGAGATACTGCTTCCAGTGACTCTAAAGTGTACATTGGCAGCACTATAACAAGTAACATCCCACATAACTTAAAATAAGCTAATGTATCCTTGCATTTGATTTTCCTGACACTTCCCATTGTCAGTGCTCTGTGGTCAAGGCTTTGGAAAAAGGTATTCTGAGCTGGTTCTGACCAGTAAGCATTTGTCCTGCTTTTTAGCTGAGACAGAGCTGGGTTTCTTATGCAGTAGTTAGAAAAGTGCTATGTTTTGCTTTCAGCCTGGGACTTGTTGTGAGAGAGACACTGATAACGTCCCAGTGTTTGCATTTTTGTTGCTGGAAGTGAAGGACTTGGTGCTCTGTTACTCTACAAGTGCAAGACCTAAAGGGGTGAGGAATATTTAAATTAATAAGCTAAACTGGCATTTGGATACGCCAATAGGATATTCCATCTCATATCACATCATGTCCAGTATATTAGTGAGTGTCTCTCCCTCTTTTAGCTCTGGCTTTCGCTCGGGCTCTCAATCTTCTGGGACTGTAGTTTCGGTTCAGGATTGTTGCTCCTCTGGGATCGTTACCTGGGAACGGGCCAGGCTTGGTCGGTCAGTGGTGAGCAGCTGCACTGGGTATCAGTCATTTGCATATTCTGTTACTGTTATCATTATCACTACTATTTTAATATTAGTATTATTTTAAGTTTTCTTTTATTTCTATTATTAAACTGTTCTTATCTCAACCTACAAGTCTCCTTATCCTTGCACCTCAATCCTCTCCCCTATCCCCTGGCAGTGGAGGGAAGTGGGTGAATGGCTGTGTTGGCTGCTAGCCAAGGGCTAGCCCAGTGAAACTACCACAGCATTAGAAAAACCTGTCCTTAATGCCACCAGAGAAAACTGAGGTTTGGTAATAAAAATCCCTGTAATGATGAACTCTGTAAAGATGTTACAGGCCATTATAGTATCTAGAAACAGGTCAATCAGCTAGTGGGCAAGCCATGGCAAATACAGTGTAGGGCTAATTTAACCATAAGACTAGTGGCTTCAAGCCTTCTTCAGAGGCTGAAGGCTGTATTTTATATTCAAAAGCTCTGCAAAGTCTGTGTTCCACGCTTAAGTTGGAATCTGCACTTTAGTCTTTCTCTCTTTGGATATTCCTTGTATTTTTAAAACCAGAAGAGAGAACCTTAGAGAAAAAAAGCTAAAAAGTTAATTTGCACTGCTGCTTCAGGTTGGTCTCTACACAAGTCGAGGAAAATATGGAGACTACTGCTGTAGTTACTTGTTACTTACTGCATTACTTATTTGTGCAGTATAAACTAAATTCAAATCTGTTGTTATTTTCTGCTAGTTTCACTGCCCAAATAAACATATGAAAAGAGCATTCTGCGCTGACATGAAAGGAGTAAGACCAGTACGGCAGCACACCCTTCTCTCTTGAATTTGCTATTCTTGCTATTTTTAGCACTTTTTAAACATAATGTACACTGACATCATAATTTAGTCTCTCCTTTTTCACAGCAGGCTAGGGTTATCTGGAACATCACACGCATTTCCACTGCAGACTTAAAGACAAAGGTGCCTGAAACAGGGAAGGGAAAATACAAAGGCAGACAGGAGAAAACTCTTGACAGTTTTTAAATCAAGGATCTCTCTTTGGATATTCCTTGTATTTTTAAAATGCAGGGGTTTTTTTGAGTGTAGGTGTAAATCCACCCTGGCACCTAAGCCCCACACAATTGCTTACTCTCTGGTAAATACGCTGTCACTGCAGCCACAGTTGTGCAACTCAGCCTGGGAAGCGGTGGATGGCATGGACATGCACATACAGCCGTGTGCCCGTACATCTCTACCTACCTACCTACACGTATAGTGCAGCCACGCACAGGCAGCTTACATGAGGCAGTCCTGCATTATTTATAGCCCTTGTCTCTCATCGTCTCGCTTCCTCTACCTGCCCAGTTGAACCGAGCACTAAAGCAGGAAATAATTGTCGCAATGAAGCTGTCGACACACTTCCCGCTCTTCTAAAGCCAAGAGGATTGAAGTTCTGTGGGGTCAGACAACTCGTCTCAGCATGCCCAGTGATGCATGCTATTTCCAAGAAGATAAAATTCTGTAATACATCCCTGCTTAAGCTCTGCAATACTGAATTTCTGAGGTAGATGTTGACATCCCATTTTAATTGTATGCCTTGGAACATGGAGGACTGATAACCCTTTTAAATCCAGCCAAACCATCCACATCATGAGTTGTGTAACAGTCAAAACTGAAACAGCAATCACACATGTAGAAAAACATTAAAATCAATTTATCTGTTAGAAGTGTCAAACACCAGGAGCTCCTCACCACACCCCAAACATAAGCCTCATGAGACAGCAAGTTCCACCACTCAGTAATACCTTATACATAAAACCTCTTTCTCTTCTGCTACTCTAAGGTTTTTAGGTTTTGGTTGTGGCAACTGAGGAAAGCCCTCATCGTGTCCTCTTCACTGTTAACTGCACATTTTTCACCTGTCCTTCTGCATCCGACATTCAAATAGCAAACACTGGCAGATCAGAATCATTCTGCAAGTAGTTGTGCAGATTCCAGAACCATCACGCCAACTTTGTGCAGACAAAATTCTTCCAAGCTGTGAAGATATCCCTTTCTTCCCCACTCTGCTCCCCCTCCCAGCTGCATAAGATTATTTTTCAACATTTGGCAAGAGAATGAACATATTAGATCACAAAGGACCAAACTTGTGGTTTTTTGCCTTTTGAACTTTCTCAATTAGGACTCCAGTCTTTGGAAAGTAAAAGGAAAGAAATGCACTGTGGTATAGAACTATCAATATTAACGAACAAGCCACATTTCCAGCTTTTAAAAATATTCTGTTTGAGGCTAAATCAGCATATCTAAAAGTGACCTATTTGGAGTAAGTATGTCACCAAGTTTGATATTTAGGTCAGTATTTGTGCAATAATTCCAGTTTGTCCTGAAAATATGAGTTCTGTTCACCTTAGGACACTCAAACACACAGGAAAAACAACCTATTCACAAACCTCTTCCAAAAATTTACTGGGGCAGAGCACAAGATCTGTCTTGGCTAAGATAGATTTCACTGTTAGAATGAATCAGATTATACAGGAGCAATGCTCATTTTTAAAACCGAGCCCAAGTCTCTGCAAACATTAATTCAAATCTTCTCTAGCATACATGTATTTATTGCAGGAGTGATGCGTTAGGATTTGTCTCATTCTGGAACACTGCTAAAAAGTCAACATTGCCAATATTCTGTGGGGAAAAAGACTGCAGAGCAAGCATTCTTTGCAAAATCTCCTTTCAAGATTAAGCTTGTTATTTAAAAGTTAAAATAACATCATCTTTTAGTTCTTTTGAAGTATAAGACAGACATGAAAATTTTCTTCATAGTTAAAAACTGAATTGAGCAATTTTAATGAAATATTTTACGAGGGATTTCCTTCTGCATTAGAATTTGTAATTCAAGATTTCATTACACTTTTAAGTACTAGAAGCCTCAGTTTTCAGTAGCACACATCAGGAGCATGAAGGACTGCAGAGAAACTACCACTGAACATAAGTCAACATGAGTGTCAGTTTCAAAACAAATGCCACTAAATAACAACTATATTTAAAATACGGTCTTAAATAGTATTCACAATAATTCACAAAAGCACAAGGACTATACACACCACCAGGATTAAAGACAAAGCTGTAAGCATTGTGTGACCTAGCACATAACAAGCATCTAGAAGCTCAAAGTTAGAGAGGCGTAACATCTCCCTGGCTAAGTTTGCTTGCCTTTAGACATACAATGCTCTACCTGGTACTTGGTTAGCAAGAATATTTCAACTTCTTTGAACTTGCGTAGCTTCCAAACACCCAAGGCAGAGTACCATCTATAAAGGTTGGGGTTTTTTTCCTGCGTGGGAACACTAGCTTGCCTGAACTACAGAGTTGAAGATGAAACTTGTTATTTATTTGTGCATGTAAATCAGAGATGATGCACCTTACAATTAAGCACTTGGACAGGAACAGCATCAGCTGGAGGAAATTTGAGTTACTTTTGCAGCATTACTAGTTTCTCTGTTTCTGTTCCTTCAGAAACAGTATTACTGCACAGTACCTTCCACTCAACTGCCTTGCATACAATCAAGCTTGTCTCTCTTTCTCAGCCTAAGGATAGAAAATCCAGACATTAAAAAAAAAAAATCAACGTGAATCGGCAAAGTACTGTTTCAAAAATCCATGAATCCAGAACACCATCTCAGTTTTTGGGGCTGGGGGGTGGAGAGCTGGGGAAAATGAAGCATAATTTTTTCCTCAAAGCATGTTTTACCAACAAATAGCATAGCAAGTTTCTTCAGTTCTGACAGTCTGAAAAGACACTTCAAGCATATGTATTTTCTTTCTACTCTTACACAATAAAAATGGGAGGATATCATGAGTGCATGGGGCTATGTTCTCATGCTGGCTATCGTCCCAATGCTGTTAGTCATTTGGGTGAACCAGAGAGAAAGAGAGAAGCACAGCATGGCACAGAACAAGCTTATGCTGCCAGTAATTCACAGGGGCTTTCTGACCATTTATCTCTACTTCTGAAGTTCATTGTTTTCCACTGTTTTTCTCACTCATTAGATCTGCCTTTCATTTATCTGATGTCAAAGCCTCTGGAGATGAAAGGGCACTACTCTCCCAGAGAGAGCCACAAAGCGGCAAGAACTCAAAAACCTGACAGACCATGCCTCACCGTCTCATAAAACATGCCTTGGGAATTTTTACCTTGAGGCTTAACAGACCTGAGCAGGGATGCCAGAACAGCGTCTTTAAAGAGAATTTTAAAACTTAACAGAAAAAAAAAAAACACTAAAGGACATTTTAAATGATGCATGTGTTGGGAGGTGCAATAGTTACTGCTCAAAGAAAGTTTAACATAATCAAATCTCTTAAAAAAAACCACAACCTAGGCTGTACCACTGGCAATAGGCTGGATTATACATTATTGCAATCTAAAAAAGACAGAACAGATCTAGTGTGCCATAAATATCTCTAAGCAGTACTACATAAAACCAAGTTGCTTTAACATAGTAAAGAGCATGAACAGACAGCCCTCTCAGGTATGAAATTAACGGGTGGTTTAGGCCCAACTAGAAAATCAATGAAAGATTGCTGACAGCACAGCAAAAGAACTTGCGTGGTAAAAATGAAAAAAATCAGTGGCTCAAGATACATAAATTTGTTTAGAGAGGATTTATCAAAAAAGTGGCAGGGATTAAGAGATAGAACACGTAATTGCAAAAACAGCCTTTCAATAACATAAAGTAGAACTGAAGAGTCAAACAAAATAATGCAGGCCTAAATTCCCATAATAAACTGTGCTCTAAGCACAGTATAAGATTTGGTTTACAAAAGCTTTAGTTAGTAATTTTTTTTTACTGACATAAAATGATTGCTTATTAAAAAAAAAAAATCAAATAGTGATAAAACTAAAGAGAGATTCAGCAACATTTCCAAGCAAGAAAAAAATTCCTTAATTCTAGCAATTTAATCTTTAGGCTCCGTGGAAGGAATGAATTTTAAAAATCCATCACTAGTTTAGATTTTATTAACACTGAAACAAAGCATTTAAGTTGAAATTTTTACATTTATATTTGTCATCTTTAATGTTCCAATGATCTCACTCCATCCATCCAGCTGGATCAAGACAAGAAAAGGGAGAAAGTCCAGCACAGCACTTTGCTTACACAACCATGGTAGAAAGAAGTCTCAGTATAAAAGCAGAAAAATTGACCTCCCTATTGCCTGTTATTGAGAACTCCCAAATTGAGGGGTTTTTGCGCACCACTAACAGCAGCAACAGTTCACGATAACGAACCCAGAGGACAGACTATATGGCTGCATGGAGAAGACAAAACTGGGGGAAACGCCACAAGCATCCCATTCAGGCAGGAATTAGCACTCTTCTCACCTTTGAAGCTTGTCGAAGCCATCGCAAATATTCAGTGAAGTTATCAAAACAAATGTAGTAGGTCTGGCTTTGAGGTCCAGAGGAGCTAAATGCTAAACAGTGCTGGTGCTTTTTCACTTCTTCTACCTACAGTAGAAAAACAAAAGTGTTAGTGAATAAGAATCAAAAGCCTCTTTGCAGAACTCCCCAGGGCAAAGTTAAAGTGTGCCCAAGAGGAGCTCGTCAAGTAGAATTGGACTAACCCTCTCAAGCACTCAGATGTCAGCTGTCAAACACTCCTGAGATCTACACAAGCAAGGAATGACAACAGAAGGAAGAAGGAACCAAAGGAGAAAAACACCAAGAACGTCAACATTTTATGAGACACTCAGCACCATAAAAGGTTTCCCAGTGAAACATACTTAAGGCTGACTTTATACAACCTAATGGAGTACAATTTATACTCCTGGTTATTAAAAACAGGCTTAACAAAATGCTTCTCCTACAGCCCAATTAAATTCTTTGGCATTTCTCAACTTGCTAAAAAACACCCAGAATACATCATTCTGCTATCATACATGAGAAGTCCCACACAACTTATGGTCTCAATGTCTCAGCATCGCATTCTGGAAAGCCTTTGAAAACCAGGAAGTGCAGAATATTTATGGAGTTGAGGAAGAATATTTTTTGAGCAAGAATTTTAAAAAAACCCACTCAGTTCTGTGCCAAGCATCCTCCTCCCAGGCTTTGTCAGCAGAAGCCCTCAGTACATTTTTCTCAGCTTGGCTTTCCTTTTCTTTTAGAATTTGTTGTCAACTTACTGCTTAACACAGCCTGCATGTTTTACATTACACAAGGCATTGCTGTGCAAAAAACCCCTTTAGAGATTCCAGCAATGTTAAGCAATTAAAAAAGAGGTACACAATCTCTTCCCTTTTTGAATTAAAAAAAAAATCTTTTTCATCTCAAAAACAAGGCCAATAGGGACTCAGATCCTGTCCTCTCCATGGTGCTACAGCCAGGAATACAATTCACTGTCAAGAGTTCACCCACTGCTGCTAAAAGAGGAAAACATCTCTACTTCAGTACCTCCCGGGAAGTGTTGAAGAATCATGTGAAGAATCATGAAAGGAGATAGGAAAAACAGCTCCTAGAAGAGGAGACTGCTTTCCACATTGCTAGTATAGAATATTAATGAATCAACTTTAGTCTGCATATATAACATCGTGAAGCTTATTTCTCTCCCAATGACTTCAGAACTGAACTTATCAGCATGCAAAAGTAAAAGAGCATTATTTCAGCTGCAAATCATCCTCAAGCTAATGATTCTCTTCCCATTATCTTGGCTAATCAAGCCAATAATAGTGTTCTGAAACACTACTTAGGCTAAAACAGTAATGTTGTTACCTTACTGTCTTCACTAAAGGTTCACAGAGTCACAGAATGGTTGAGGTGGGCAGGAACTTCTGGAGGTCATCTGGTTCAACCCCCTACTCAAGCAGAGCCACTCACAGCTGTTTAACCAGGACTGACTGTGTCCAAACGGCTTTTGAATATCTCCAAGGAGGGAGGTTCCACAACTGCTCTGGACAAACTGTGCCAGTGCTCAGTCACTCTCACAGCGGCGGGGCGGTGGGGAAATAAATAAAAATTCTTGTGTTCAGACTGGACTTCCTGTGTTTCAGATGCAGTCAATCAGAAAAAAGTCCAGTTTCAGCTTTTCATAAATAAAAATATTTGATGCCATTAGCTTACGTTAGACTGCTACTCATAAAATGCTGAACACTCAAAAAATCTCCAATGTTGAAATAAGCCCTTATTGGTTAATTTTCAGATCTTGGAATAATCCAGTATGGATAAAAACTGGATGAGGAGGCACGGTAGATCATACACAATACAGGTGTGTGCATCCTTTGGCTGTGTACTACACTTAACACTGCACATGAGAAAAGAAAACTGAATGTGTTTCCCTTGCTTTTCTTTAGCGTTTTAATCCAAACGCTGCACACTGTTAAATACGAATCCAACCATAATCAAAGGTCATTTATATTCTCTGATAACCCCATTTAAAGAAACAAGCTTTTGGGGGGCTAGGGATCGTTATAATTGAATGCAATCTTCTCCGTGTGAAAAGATAGGGGTTAAGCAAGCAAATATATAAAACAAAATATCTTACTTTTCCACCAATTAAAGGGAGGACATGCATCTTTCCAGTCTGGCTTTCTTTTACTGATGAGACAATTAGGCATGTTCCACAAAGGATAGCTTGGCGTCTTGTCCATCTGTTGACTGGCAAATGTATTTTCCCTTTTCGAACATTGTACATTCCTGAGAGCTGAATCCGTTCGGAGCCGCCAGTGCTGTGGGGCTTTCCTGAAATAGAAACAAAAGCATCCACCTAATCACAAAAAAATCTTTGCCTCCTTCACTCACGCCATCCTTAGACACTATCAGCAAGTTTTCAAGTTACAGACCACAGCACAACTAATGAGACAGCTTCAAATCCATGCAAGGAGGTAATTTAGTATCAGCTTCAGTACAGGCTTCTTTCATAGGTAGAAGTAAATGACAGGTTGGTATCACTGAGAGCAGACCACAGCCTTGCAGTACGTTAAATAACCTTCAATAGTCACATGGTGAATAGTTAACGGTGCTAGTCTTCTCTATGGGACCTAGAAACCACATGTTCAACCTCAACAGTAATTAATTGGTTACAGTTGAGTTCACATTGACTGTCTGGTAACTGCAGAAGTGGGTGATGTACTGCATGCTGACCCGCACCTTTGCACTTCCACGTCTCGTCTGGGCATCCTTAAGGTCATGGTTTGAATAGCTTCAGTAGTTTCGAAAAGAATACAGTTCCTACTCTTTCCAGCCCACCCTGTTCAGTCCAAACCCTGCAGCAGAGGTAGTGCACTCGGCCACAGTGCAAACAGATGCAACCCAGATGAAACCCCCCAAAGACCCTGCTTCAGTCTGAGTAGAGCTTTGGAAAGAGTCAAGTTCTTTTGTCTGTATTGCAATGAATTCGTTATTCATATTACTTCTGATAATTAGCAAGACTACCAATTACACCAAATCTGTTAAATGACTTTAAATGGCTCAGATTCTACTACTCTAATCTATTAATAAGATTCTCCTCTATATAAGCCATTATTAACAACAGCAATACAAAGACAAGCATCTCTTGTCTCTGCTCTTACAGGACCATGGGTTTTTTTAGGAGATAAATGGGAAGAAGCACAATTTGCTCATTCTAATCTGAAGTATTTATCCACATCAAGTTACCTTATCAAACCTTAAGCATCCCAGCCCAGATCTGAGTCATCCAAATATACTAAGTCTTCCGCACAGAGACAACAGGTAATCACATTCAAATTAAAGCAGTTGAAACTTCTGGAAGAATATCAGTGTTGGTGAAACTTTGGAAGAGAGCTCCCCTGGATAAATGAACCAAAGGCTACGTTAATCCCAAGTAGCTTTCCCATTATGATAAAAGATAAGTCACTAATTTTCCTACACTAATCTTTAGCAAAATTCTTAAATATCAAGGAATTAAAACTAGTTAGGACTCCAGAAAAAGCAGAGAGTTGATTCCTGTCTTCTAAGCCCAACATTTCAGACCAATGCCAATTAACCTGTGGCAGTGACAAGTGCTGTACACTATCACTCCAATTTGCTATTACTCCTGCTTGTATGACAGCTCATTTGTCTCAATGAGGCTGCTCCTGCCTTCAAATTATCTGTGGGGAGATAGAAGACACCTATCACATGGCCTACCCACTGCCGTTCTCTCACCCCCGCCTACCTTGTGCCAATTCTTGCCCTTATCTTTAAAAGCAGCCTTCTTGAATCTTCCTGCTGGTTTAATGAGCCAAGACTTGGCATAGTTACCCTCCAGCTTTGCTCTGCTCTAATAAACACTAGCATTTACACTACTGATATCTGCCAGTTTGGATCTGCAGGAACATCACTGTTGCCTGCAGCTAAAAGACTGAAACTTTAATCCCCAGAGGGTATCAGTATCTAATACAAAAATAGGTGCCCCAAGAAAACAGTAATTTCACTGCCAAGCAAATTCAAATTCAACAACAGAAGCTGTGGATAAACGCTTTGCCCAACAGAACAGAGGGGAATAGGGGACATTCATTCTGCACAAAGCTACAGGAAGACTGACAGGGAATACAAGCAAGTAAAATAGAGCAGCTCGGCCTTAATTAAAAACAAAAGCTGAATCAAACCTTACATTTTGAAAATATAAAAAATGTGGTTGCTAAAGTAACTGATAATTTACCTAGCTTGTGCAGAATGATGGACTCCATGCCACAAAGCACTGATTAAAGAATTAACCACACACGGAAACAATAAAATCTCTGTAATGGAGTAAAAAGTGCCTGTAAATATTAATAGTATTAATAGTTATCAGGAGTGTGAGCAGTTTCACCTCAAAAATGGCATTTTACCGTCATCTTCTGGGGCCTGTTTCTGGCTGTATGCTCTCTAACTTCACTGGAAAAGCACAAGCCACTGCTGATTGAACCCCTCAGGATTACAAAGCATAACCTCAATCCCTTGGGAAGCCAAGCTCATTTAGCAGCATGCATTTTAATATAGTTGAATGCAACTTTACCCATTCAGGAACAAAGGGCATAATTCACACTTAATATGGGCAGACTTGTGTCTTGGAAAACACCAAACCTCAGGATGTTCTTCAGGATTATGGTGGATAACAAAGAGGACGAGCTCCTGCTACAGTGCTGCAGCCAAGAGGCTTGGCAGGAAACACAACAGTATTCAGGAACTGTAGAAAAATAACATTACCCTGCCTACTCTAGTGGTAAAACCACTACCACATTGGGTGCCCATGTTTCACAAAGGGTGCTGAAAAATTAGTCTTCAGAAAAGGTTTGCGTTTGGTTTGGGTTTTTTTTTTAGTGGGGGGGGGAGCATGGAATCAAAAGCCTAAGAAACCTGCTTCCTAGGATCAGACTCTCTTGGACTAGCTACATGAAGTTAGACAGACCTGAACCTGTAAAACTACTCAGAAGTCTCTAAAAGGCAGTTCTTCAAATTTCATACAAATTCATAGAGGTTGTAAGTCACAGTAACAAAGAGTATAATCAGTAAACATTTACTAGAAAAGCCAGAACAGAGGTACCACTAGAAGAATTCATGCTAGGTATGAACCGTACTTTCTCTCCAACTTCAAGATTTGATGGGAAATTACCAGGGTAAGAATCTTCAGTTATTCCTACAAATACAAAAAAAACCCCCCAAAAAACAAAAAAAACAAAACCAAAACCAAAACAAAACAATAAAAAAACCAATAGCCCCTTCAAGCTCTAAGGATTTAAGGTGCTTTTTTCCCAGCAAGTACTATCCCCTGCTATCTGAAAGCCAGAAGGTTCCTGATGAGAACACACAGAAATAAAATACTGGGCCTATTTCATTAAAGCAAATGGTTTCTCTCTTCCTATTCTCATCTACTTCACTACATAACCAACCATCTGGTTGGAACAGATGCTCTTTCAGGGTCCCTTCCAACCTGGGCTCTTCCATGATTCTATGATTCTACAACCTGAAAAATCTCTGTTTAATATTGGATCACATGTTGTTGCCCGGGACTCACCCTGCTCATATATTCAGTTTTCTTCCTGCTAAAAGGGTTGTAATCATTGAGATTTCATACTAGCACAGTGTTCTATTATCATGCAAGGAGGGGTGGGGAGAAGAAGGTCAAAAGCTGGCTTGTTTTGATTTTAAGCAGAGGTTATTCAAAGACATACCAACTAGTCATGGAACCAGATCCCTAAATCCACAGAAGTTTTGCAGGTAACTGTGAGCAAAAGCTGTTTGACTAGAAGCAGTCCTGCCTACTAAAACATAAGTCTGGACAGACTGCAGCTTTAAAGAGCTCAGGTATCTGCTGCCAGGAGAGCATAAAAGCAGGAAAAGTTTAAATGACAGCGAGCTCTGCCACAACAGAAGCAGGATGGGGCTTGGAAACAGTGTGAAGCGATGGCAGCAGTGGCTGCTCCTCACTGCAGGGAGGAAAGCAGCAGGTAGCAGAGTCTCACGCCGCCCCACGGCACAGCCCTGACACGCGGGGGAGCGCAGGGCAAGGAAAGGGCTCGGAAGTGCACCTGCCTTTTCTATGGCCTGGAAAATAATAAAAAGAGAAGGCAAATGACCTTTTCTTCCAAGTTCACAGGAGGGATGGGGCAATTTGGACTTCACCAGAAGGCTTTTTAGGCTAAGGATCAAAAACCACAAATTATGGCACATCCATAGCATCACCACCAAAAGTCAGTTGGTTCTGAGGTAACCTCCCAGTGCCACTGAAAGCACCATTTCCAGTAAAAGCATCAGCAGTTCTGAAATTACCTTCCTCATCCCCTTCGAGATTCAGAAGACAGCACAAGATTCATATTCAGATTTTCCTTCGGTTATGCCTATACCCAAAGGAAGCCAATGAGTCTGCACAGGGGCCTGTGATATTATACTGAAGCCGACAGTCGTGCAGATAAAATGGTAACGATGATCCTTTGTGACTTGAAATACAAATCTGAATCCTGCCAAAAAACTTATAAGATAATTATTGTTGCCTCAATCAGAGCAGAGGCAAATATGCCAGAACATCTACAAGAGCTGCATAGCAGAAAATGTTTTTCAAATGCTAAGCTCAACCAGAGTAGTTTGAGTATTTTAGCAAAAAACCCTAACGAGATTATTTTTCTCTCCTGTCAGGACTCCAAGACTACAGCAACTCCTAAGCACCCCCACAACAGAACTGTTGTTCTGTGTGAGGCATTAGAGAAGATGCCTCAAGGAATTATGAGCAGATCTCTCACTTGGCTATCTTGACATTCATGGTTGAATTCCTCTCAGTTTTAGCCTGTCCCAAGTCCCGGAGGGAAAGTAATGGTATTTAGAACAACGACAGAGAAAAGCAGGGAATTTGATTGAAATGGTGGGACTGCTGTTGGAAACACGAACCCTACCCTACTTCATGGGAAGCACAGATGAGACACCAGCGATCTTTCCTTGATGTTAAAGAACTAAGACCTCACCACAAACAGCCCGAGGAAGCTCTGGGTATGCAACATACTGACATCCTGCCTAGTGCAAAGACTTCAAACCTTATTAAATAAATATCCAAAGCCACTTGCTTTGGATTCTGGAGTAAAGCTCTTTATCCCAGCAATGGAAGGCATATGGAATACATTACCATCAGAAGTTATAAAATACTAGCTCATTATGGGACATAAAAGTACTCAGGAAAAAAAAAAAAAACCTCTCTGCAGCTACACGGCTGATTAAGTTGCAAGTACTTATTATTCCCCCCATTTGAAAAGTGCAGCCAATAAAGTCTGCCTCTAAAGAACGATTTAAGACATTACCAAAATAAGAGCAACGAAAAGTGTTGACATAAGAAATGCATTCACTTCTGTGCAGCGGGTCTTATTTTTATTACCAATATTGGTCTGATGGAATGAAAACTAAAAATTCTCCAAGACCTGCATGGCACAGCCAGCCCGGCCAGCTGGAGAGACTGCCCGCCTTGAGCCACCTTGGGTCCACACCAGTGGTAAGAGCAGCTCAGTTACTCAGTAAGAATAATACCTAAGTTTGAGGCTTTTCAGAAGTCACTGAATGACTCCAAGTGTCTAATTTAGGGATGTCCTTTTCCTGCTACCGCTGGGCCAGCTACAGAGGTCACCACCCTCACCCGCACACTGTTGGGCCCCTGGCCTGAGGCCACCATCACATCAACCCTACTGCATCAGCTGCTCCTCCCAAACTGTCCCCAAGCCCTTTCAGACAAAACAGGCTGCTTTAATTTCTTGCATCTCTTTTTGGCCGAGAGGCCTTAGGGACAGCTCATGGTCAGTAGTTCAGTGCAGAGAGCAGAGGAACAGGACATCAGGGCCAGAGCTGTGACACGGTGGCTGTTGCTGGAGAGGATATGTAATTAACCCCACCCACGGCTTTCAGCAAGCCACTTCAGAAATAAGGTATCTCACGCGCTAACACTCTGTGAACATCAAGTCTTGTATGAGCATGGGATAAAAAGAAAACCTGAAAACCACCAGTCAGTTTTGAAGACTTGGGTCTGAATGCACTAAGGGAAGCTGGGCTATTTCCTAGTTGACCAGGTGAAACCAGCGGGGTGGGTTCACACCTGGAGCACTGTCCCCACCATCCCTCAGCACTGAAATCAGGAACACCCCACACCCGTCTCGCCTGCAAACCTGCAAATTGAGGCTCAGCACTGGTCTTGCCTAAATATAAGTGCAAAGGGGCCTCAATTAGCTCAAAACACTGAAAGCCTTTGAGTGTCTTTGCTCACCCCTCAGGAAACTGTGCTACAATAGCTGGTGCTGAACCCTTACTGCCATATCATTCTCTGGATTTCTACTTTTGCCCAAACTCTTTCATTAAATACAGACGAAGCTACTGCCTGCAATGTTTTTGAAGCTTCTCAGTCATTTAAGGCTGCTTCCCCTTGCATTCTTGTCAAACTAAGGACAGCAGTGATGACTTCAGGCAAGGCCCAGCGCAATGAGATGTATAAAAATAAAGCAGCAAGTTGTATAAAAAAGAGAAAAAGAAAAAAAGGGAAAAAGGGAAAAAAAGGAGGGCAGCAAATCAAGCAAAAAAGCACAAGTAAACTCTGAAACTACTGCACTGCTCTCATTTTTATTTTAAATTTATCAAGAAAGCCTACTTACAGTTATATGCTTATTAGAATTATTTTTTCTTGAGAAGATCCACACCATCATAATTTAAGAAAAAAGGCAGAGAATTAGCAGGATTTGTATTTAAGTAAGACCAAGGATTCACCTTGTAGTCTCTACCAGCAACCAATTGAGGATTCTTTGCAAAGGTAACAGACCAAAAAAATATATATCACAAAATGTTACCTGGCAAACCATTCCAGAACCAGCAGTTGACTTTTTGCACTCCAATCTACTTAGACTCTTAAAAGTTCCTGTATTGCTGTGTGGAAGAGGGATTCAGTCACCATTATGCTTTTCTTATGGGCATATAACTATTAGCATAGACTTTACTTATTTTGCTGCACTCTGTATTAATATGCGGGCTCGGGGAAGCTCTGAAGTGGTTACATTTCTTTTAGAAATTAGCAGTTCTACTACTTAAAGGCTGTTAACTTTTCACCTGATAAAGAAAAGCAGACCACAAATGTTGGATTTCACTCAACTGTGTTAACTCAGCTTCTTCTTTAAAGAAACCTTCACTACGAGACAAAACTGGCAGAGTAGAAGACAGACAAGCTTTTATTCTTTGTGAAACATATTCCTACTTTACAGGAAGATCATCCTTAAAGACAAGCATTATCACTCTGTGATGTGATACAATAAAACACAGTTACTAGTTTTATAGCAATAATCCTGCCTTCCACTTACATTAAATCCTCACTGGAGGAAAGGTTTGTTTGAATTTCATAAAGCAGAAAACATCCTTCTCTTTTTCCCCAGCCAGGCAGAGTTCAGTGTCTGTTTACTTGATCAATCCCTGTATCTCATTCCCACAAGACTGCACCTCCACACTGGAGCCCTCAAAACAATGGTATCAAAACTTAAAAAGATACTGCAGGCAAAAATTAACTTTTTTTTTTTAAAGCACTTCTATCAAGTGTTGCATATTTATCAGTGGAAAATGGCTGAAACTGCTTTATTGTCAAAAGCGAAAAAATATCAACCTGCATAAGCCAAAAGCTTCTGAAGAAAAACCTAACAACAGTGAGTCAGCAGAATTCATTTAAGAGTCACTGTTAACCAGCACGACTTCTACACTATGACAACAATAAAGGCAACAGGCAAAAGTAGGATATGTAGCAGTGAACAGGATGCTACTTGCAATTAAAAGCAAGTACAGCAGAAGTTCATCCGGATTACTACGTAGGGGCAGCAAACTCAAAGCCTTGGAATCCAGTGGTTCTTACTGTAAGAAGTGAATTCCAGATCTAGCTGCTCCAATGTATTTTGGCAGGTTTTACAGTTGAGTACAGCACATATAAGCAAGAGCCCGAAAACAAACCCCTCCCCAAACAAACTGAAAACCCACCTGTTCTTAAACTCTTCATCTCATCCATCCCTAGAGATCACTCCTGCAGACGAAACACGGGTCCTTCACATTCAAACTCTCGGCCCTACCATTCCCATCTGCCTCACTTCTCTGCATTCAAGCAGAAATTCAAGCAAGTTCCATGCAGGCAGGTTTGTTTATTACAGCAAAACAATGAGGCTCTCAAGGCACCTGGATGTCCCCACTTCTGCTTGCATTAGAAATACAATGAGGTGCAGGTTGAATTCTGTTGTCACCTCCAAATACTTCATTTTGAAGAAAGCTCATAAAGGGCAAAGAGTCACCTGCTCTTCAGCAGCAAAACTCAATACCAATTCTTTTGGGAAAGCACCATATGCCACCTCTGCAAGGAATAATAACTGAAATATCCTGAGAAGGAGCCATCGAGAAAAAATATCATCTTCCTCCTGTGCTTTAACAAAGTTGTAAAAAGCTGCAATATGGGTCTAGAATGTTCCAGGAAGTATCACCTAAAATAACTTTCTCATCTTGAACTTAAGATTCATTTAAGAAAGCTACTGAAGAAGTTATGCAGTGAGATCTTCTACCAAGTATTTTTGCTCAAAGTAAATTTAAAACAGAATGAGTTGTATATTGAGAAGTTTTGTGCTAGTATCTGAGCACTTCCCTTACCAAAGTATTCTTTTTAAGAAATATCTGTAACACATTTCAAATTATCCCTCATTAAGATGGCCTCAGGAAACTCAAGTTTTCTGAAGAGTTTTTACAATTGTAAGCACTGATATTAAAGACGTGAAAATTGAACAGATGGGGCCAAAACGCGAAGCCTTACAAACCTACCAGTAGTACCACGACTTGTGTAAGAGCATGTACAGCTTCTGTAGGATGGGACTCAATGACTGCTCAACTGATCTTCCCCCTTTTTCCCCAGCTCAGCCCCCATATAGCACAGCTGAACAGAATGCTGGAAATGAACATTTATTTTCGTGAAGTCATGCAAAATTGAATTTTCTACTTGTTATATTCGAAACGCAGAATAAAGCCACAAGCACAGTAAAATCTCTGGCATCTCAAAGGATACTTACCCCGTCTAAAGCAATTGCTGTATTGGCAAAAGCTCTGAGCTAACCAAATGTTATAGGCAAAGCTGGAGCCTTGATGGAATTCAAAAGCAAAACTGCACTGATGACTCCACTGAAATTAACAGCGGTTTTCAGGTTTTATCAGTGTTAGATGCTCAACATGAAGAACAGCAATGTAAGCTCAAAATAACCACTTGAACACACACTCCTCTGAGAAGGAACAATGTCAGCCCCTGGCAGAAGTTCATCTGTATGTCTTAGTACTACAACAGAAAGATAGAAACCCCTGCTCCATACCAACAAAAGCTGAGCAAACCCCCCAACACGTTCCTGCACCCACCTGCCCTGTCCTGAGGATGGAAGATGTGGGTAGTCAAATGCTTAAAAAAAAAGCTAGAGGAACAAATATGCACACTAGGTCAAGGACTGTTTCATATGAACTCCACATATAACACAAATGCCATCTTTCAATGTACTCTAGACTAAAATTCCACAAACTGCAAGATGACTATGTATTCAAATTCCAAGTACAATGATCTTCTCGCTGTTCTTTCACCAGAAGAAAGAAGTCAGGTAATTCTATATCATATCTAAAAGCATATGGTAATTTAAATCCTTGTATAGGTAAAGCATTTTAATTATAACACTTCCTACAATAGACTACTGTATCAGCGTTATTGAATAGATCAAAACCTAAACTCAAGTTTTAGCATAGGACCCTGCTGATAAGCAGCTTATGTCAAAAAAATTCTATACAGTATTGCAAGACTATTACTAGCACATCTCAATTAGGTTTAGTTTAAAAAATCCCATATAATTGTGGGACAGTACTTAACTATGTATGTGCTGTCTAGTCGAGTCCCTCTAAAGTTTAGCACTGTAAAAAGAAGGCCAGAATGCTGGACGTGGAATTGCCAACATCTACAATCAAAAGTTGCATTACCTAATAAATAAGAAAAAAAAAAGAACTAGTAGGTAAAAATTGAGTGACTCCTTTAAGTTGCACAAAGACAGAAAAACACAAACCCCAGAAGAAACAGCACGAGGACATTAGTCAGAGAGAATTATCTGTCAGTCTTCAACATTAAACATTTCAAATTCAGCTTCACTAACACAAGATTTCCATGCTATGACTAGAAGGAATTCTGGCTGGGCAAGGTCCCTATAAGCCAATCATACTCCAGTCTGCTCATAACTTGCTAGGCAAGCTTATCTCATACATTTTGTGTCTATACCTTGGCTGCTTTCCCCACCTACCAGTAGCCAATATTTGTGTGTGCATGTGATTTTATGTAGTATATTTATACAAACCTTTTTTTTCAACCAGGTAGTCAAAGCAAGAGCCTTTTCGGATTGCAGCTTTGATTTCATTAAGCAGCACAGAGTACATCCTCAGCCGAAAGCGAGAGCTGCAATAAGCCAGGAGGACTGTCTTTGGTTGCCTCTTTCCCCCTTCTTTCCTACAACTCCGTAGCTAGAGTCTGTTCCTAACAACACCCCTAACAGCCCTTCTTTTTCACTTCTCTTATCAGCAAGAGCAGCTTCAAAGAACCACACAGAATCCTGGATGATGGAAAAGGACAGGCGGGATCAGCAGCTACCCTGGGAAAGCTTCACTACCTTGATTTCTGCCTGCTTATAGCTGACAACCTGGTTTTGTTGCTGAAGAACATGCACCCTTTGATTCACCCCGAATCGACTTCTGTCATTCAAGTTTGCTTTTATTTTTTTTAAATTTATGTGACAAAGGTTGGATTGTGTTGACAAACATTAAACTTTTATGTTAACGGATGAAAACACGCAGCAGAAAAAGGCAACTTGTATCAAAATTCTATACTGGAGACCATGTTCCTGAGAGAAAATAAACACAAGGCAAGGAAAGCTGATTTCATAAAGTGAGAATAGGAAGCAGTGGGGAGTGAGAGATATGTATCATGAAGAAACATGAAAGAGAACATTTTCCCAATGCCCTTCAACCCTTGGAAACAGAGGCTGAGAAGATATATCGCATGCCCACAGATATCAGGTTTGACACCATTTCTTCTCTTTTCTACCGCAGAGACTAGAAGTAACTGGATAGCATATGGGAATTGTCTAAGAGTGCGTGTCATACGGTTTTATTACAAAGGAGAGGGAAAAAAAACAGAAGAGATTGGCTTTTTCCATTCCCTTTTTAAATTAAATCAACTATCACACATCTGAGTCATCCCCAAACCCATCAGTTTTCTGTCCAAAGCACTCCAAGGGGCTGCAAAAGGACAATCACAAGTGCTAGCTCATAAGGCTGACGACACTCCAAGGCTTCTTGTTTCATGCTACACATCCCTATAAGAAAAATGTTGAAAGTTTCCACACCCATAGCAAGAGGAGAAAAAAGTCTGTACGAAGGTCCAGGGTCCAGTTTTACAAGTACACAGTCTGATTTAGAGCTCCTGAAGCCTCTTTTAAGTCAGGAAGTTACCTAGGAGAAATCAAAATAAATTCGTAAATCCAGCTTTTGACAGGAAAGTGAGTGTGCTAAAAACAACCCCAGGAACTTGAAAATTCATCAGGGCACCACTTCAACTCTGGTTCATGATAATTTTAGAAAGGAACCCATAAATACTCACCATGAGTACTTTGTACAACACTGGTAGGATCAACTTTAAGCTGGGGTTACTCATCAAAGCTTTCTCTTCTCAGTGAAAATATCCAGAAGAATTTGAAGTGCCTACCCATATCTGAGGACCCCATTCTGAAAGTTAAGGACTTTCTTTACTGGCATTTAAATCCAAGACTTCCCAAGACCAAGAGAGAAGAACAGTCCAGCTGGACAGTGTTGTACAATACATAGCACAAGAAAGACTGTTTAAGTTTATTGATTGTGGTCAGACGATAATAGTATTCCAGTTTTCAGCCACAGAAATGAACGCTTTCTCTACCATCAGAAAAAAAAATACTGTGGCTATAGAGACACTGTATTTAAAATGTTTACTTTGACAAAAGCAGAGCAACTCCAACTGTTCCACCCTCCATCCCTGTCCATTACTACCATCTAAAAACAATTCAAAAACCTCCCAACAAAACCAAGACCACTCCCCTCCAATGCACATCATTTTAAGAGTTCAGCACATCCTAATCTTATTAAAACTGTATTGAACCCTCCACCCTGTAATCAGGGGAAAAAAACCTAAAACATGCAGGGTCTCCATTTTGACCCACCCACTCTAACTGACCCATTGTCTTAAGTGCCAGGGTCCTCACAAGGAACACATCACATCACGTTTGTTTTCTTGAAAGCCATTTCACAAGTCACCTCCATGCAGAGGAATGCAAATGGCCGGGACTTTATGACCGTGGGTCCTACAGGCAGAAATCCTCTCCTGTGCTATCTCACCAACTGCTTTATTAAACTCAACAGAGAGGATGAACAAGAAAAGGTGGATCAGAATCACCTCCTTTGCCTCCCCTTTCCAGAGACCTACTGCATGGCTGGACACAGCAATACTTCCACAACATAAAGGCATTCTTTAGAGACTGCTGCTCGAGCCCATCCCTCTGAAACACATATGAAACTCCATTGTCAGAAAAACCACAGGAAAAGTGCATCATGCTCTCTCATTCACAAATATTGGCAGGATTAAGTTTTAACACATTTGGATAGATTTTTTGAAAAGAATCCTTCCCAAAATACTATCTTATGGATTCCTCTGCCCACTCACACTCCTTTGAGGGAGAACTGACACTCCTGAAGATTTTTTTTATACTACCTATTTATGTTCCAAGTATCTTCATCTCCACCCCAACAAGAAAGGGAAGGAAGAGGTCAAGGATATATTATACTTGCAAGCTGTTTTTTAATCCTCTGTGAATTGTCAGCACTTTAGTTTTATTTACAATATTGCAGAAACAAAACTTTGTTCAGTGAAATTTATTATTAGGAGCAAAACAATCATCAATTTTAATTACAACTGAACTATTTATTTTGCACAAGGGAAGTGTGTTGGGTACAAAAAGCCAAACATTGCCAACCTCCAAACTCATATTGTTCTGTTGTACTTCAGCTCAGTAGTATTAATACTGATGGTTTTGTTGGGGTTTTTTTTAAATGGAAATTTCATATATGGTATTGCCAAGCTAACTGATTTAATAGATACTCTAATTTCTAGACAGCTAGACAGATATTCATCTATGTAAAAGACAATGAAACTTAAGCTGAAACACCATAAAATTATTCAATGGAATGTTTTTACCAAAAATAGTAAAAGATGAAGGCCACCATATTTATTTTCTCATGTATTTCATTCATATTCTGCATATGCTCAAATCTAAAAACAAAGGATACGTGCTTGAAAAGAGCTTCCCTTAAATCTTAAGCAAAAACAAGCAGGAAGAGAAGAAAACACTGAAGGTCAGAAGGGAACCCACGCTGCTGCCACCAGCAGAAGCACCTCTCCAAGAGCCTGGGGAACCACCTGCTCGATGGCACAGGAAAAAGGCAGCCACAGTCATCAACAACTGCTTTCAGCTTCAAGGGACACTGGTGTTTCGCTATCAAACCTAGATGGTGAGAGGAAGGCTTATGAACAGTCAAACACCAGGGCAGCGTCTGCAACCGTCTAACGGGAAGTAGGGACGAGAGGGGAAAACTGCCCCTCCAAGGCAGGAAAGTGAAACGTTTCCCCTCATGGTCCCAGTTGTCTTGCCCAAAGTCCTACTCATCAGTCTGAGTTTTTGTAGTGACCTCCTGGTGATTTTTGAAGCAAAGTAAGCCAGTGACCTGGAATGTAATTAAGGGAAAGGAACTCTGTAGTTTACCTCATCCAATTTGCATTTTGCATACTAACTCATAGTCTAAAAAGCTGTTTAGACATACTTTCTCTTGCTGCTCCACTGAACTACTTGTCATTAGAATTGTCAATATAATGTGAAAACTCACAAGGTGAGTTTAAAAACATTTTGGTTCACATTTACTTTGATTGTCTTTTTCCTACAAAAGCATACAGTTGTCTTGACTGTTCATAAACAGGCTTTGAGCAAGCATAGGAGTTGCACTCAAACATTTAGACAACTTAGCATTTCAAGAAAAATAATTCTTGAAAGTTTCTTGGCCTCTGTTCTTGGGGAGAATCAAATCTTTTTCCTACAGTCACTGTTAGTACTTTTTTTTCCCCCCTCCTTGAAATGCTTTCGCTATTCCTTTGCCTCAGGTTTTGTTACTTCCAGAGCAGAACTCACCACTGTCTCCACAAGCTGACTTCAGCAGTGGCTCATGTGTTTCCAAAGGATAAAATGGACAGACTGAAGTCCTGTTAGGAAGGCTTATCACGTAAACCAAGATCAGTTACTTAACATGGTAAAAGCAACACAAACCACACTATTAGACCAATGTTCAACCAGGAACCAAGACTGCCATATCGGTCGTGAAGGCTTGACAGATTTCTAAATTTGAAATAATCAACTGATGGCTTCTCATCACAAGCTGTGGAAAAAAGGTGGTCAAATCTGTAAGACACCTCTGAGGAAAGCTGGTTAGCATATTTTTATACTCTGAAATATGCACAGCAAGCCAACCAGAACTTGCTTTGAGTCAAAACCAACCACTCTTCTCCAAAAAATGGGCTTTGTCTGAACTTTTGCTTTGGAGATTTCAGCTCCAAGGAGGTCATGAGTTTGCAGCTGTCACTGCGGTTTTGTCTTACTGAATCATGAAGTAGAGTCTAAAGGCCTTCACATAGTTTCAAAATCCTTTGACTATCCTTGAAAAATAAATTCATCAGTCCACCAGAACCTGATCATTAGAAGAAAGACATAACTTGTTTTGGAGTAGCTTCTTTGCTTCTTAATTGAGAAACTTTCTTCTTCAAAGTCTAAGCTGAAAGAGATATTGGTCTCATCAGCTCAGTTTTAAACAGCCAAATCTACATAACTTAGTCATTTTAAAATAAGAATGTAGACTGAAAAAAAATATACAGGGATTACTTTTTTTTTCTAGAAGCAGTTACTTAGTAACAAACATGAAGGTGCTCTTTTCCAAGACTTTTTAAGCTAATGCAAAAAGACATTCTGAATCCACACGTGGTATTACGTTTTTACCACACAGGATTCATCGCATGGAAAGGAAATTCTCGTGTTCCCTCAGTAATTTGCTTGTGGAGAACACGGAAATGATCCGATAGCACTGTGCTAGGCCTCAGGATACTGGATTGAAACTCAAACTTCTATCCCCAGCTTTTTTGGCCTTCTAAATTTTATGCTTTGCTTACCATTTCAGCAGAGGGTAAAGGAAAGAAAAAAGCACACAGACAAAATGACTTTTAAAGCTTTTAAAGCTTTCTAGGCAAGCTGCAAGCAGAGCAGCTGTGTTAATTCAACTCTCATTATGGGAAAAATCTGTTTGGGAGCAAAGTAAATATAATTTAATACACCAGGTGATACTTTCTTCAGAATCTATTTGCAAACTTCATAGCTCTAACTAGGTGGTGTCACAATGATAACCTCAGTACAGCAGCTCAGGACTACTCTTACATCCTTAGGTTGCCCAAGGAAGCTGTGGATGCCCCCTCCCTGGAAGTATTGAAGGCCAGGCTGGATGAGGCTTTGAGCAACCTGGTCTAGTGGAAGGTGTCCCTGCTGACGGCAGGGGGATTGGAACTAGATGATCTTTAAGGTCCCTTCCAACCCAAACCATTCTATGATTCTGTTCTATGATTCTATGATCTCTTGGAAATAGCTGCAACAGAGAGATTCCCCATGACTAAAGATAATCTTCCCAGAGATGCATCAGACAGGCTCTCAGCTCTTCCGTAAAGGAAACCTGCTGAAAGGTAAAAATGTGACAGCAGCAGTTTTAGAAAGAGATCTGTCCAAAAGATGGCAACGATGAAAAAAGCGCACTCAGGAAATCTGTCCTTCCAAAGCACAGGACTCCTTATCAAGTCCCCTTCAGCTTTTTCTTCACCACTCTCAAGCAAACAATACGATTCCTGTTGAATAAGGCCATTATTTGGTGCACTCTTCTAACTTCCTCCGTAAGCTAAAGGACAGTAATGTTACAAGGCATTACTAAATTTATTATTTATTGAAAACAAAAGAGGAACAAAAAACATTTAAGACACGTTTCTCTGAGGTATATTACTGAACAATAACAGATGCTATCAAGTACAAGACTTATCCAGCATGGCAGAGACAGCTTCCTGCTACAGATGTACCCCTGACAAAAACAAAGGCCATACCAGGCTGGAAAAAACAGGGAAAGCTGTAGACTCGGTTGCTGCTCCACGCTTCCCACCTAACCAGGATGTCTGCCTCTGTTACACTGTCTTGCTATGAGGTTTAAAAAACCTACCCAGCTTCAACAGAAGCATAAAGCAACGATACCACTCTTACTGACAAAAGGCAGCTTCAATTTACTAAAATCATATAGATACGACAAACTTCCATAATTTATATAATATATAAGCTATTTGATTTATTGTCTTCTCTCCTTGAGGATTAGCCAGCACCACAGGATAGCACATCAGAAGTAACATTTTAAAATGGACAAGCCAACAGCATTACATCCATCTGAGGAGAAAAAAATGTAAATTCAGTCTAAGTATCATTAGAAATTCAGTCTTCTATGTTATGTGCTGTGCTAGAAGAACAGTACCAGAAATACACACTCAGAGAGGTAAAAAGAGCCTGTGATTCTACCAAATACAAAAATACTCAGCCACAGGACCCCTCAACCTGGACTAACGCAGATCTCTCTAGAGTCTGAAAAACCAAGTACACTGAAACTTAGGGCTTTTTTTTTTGTTTATCGATTCTTTAGTTTATGGGTAAATTATTAAATACCTGAGCTATTTTGTAAGTAAAAGGTGCAAACTTTTTATAGGTGGCCATTGGCACATTTATCTGCCCCCCAGCATGCGTTCTGTGTCACTATGCATTCCCAGTCCCATTCACCCCTCTCTCCTGTATCCACAGATGATGATCCAAATAACATTTTCCAGCCTGCACTTAGAATGAAGTTCAGTTAATTCCCCCCCCCCTTTTTTTTTAATGCATTGCCCCAAGACTTGTCATCCCATTGTTGTGAAACAAAAATAGTACAACTTCTGAAGAGAACCTAGCCACTTGTTCTTATAAAAAGATTATCATGCCAGTACAAAGGTTGTTGTTTCTAACCGAGTTACTCAAGCATCCTGCAATGAGCCATTCAGAAGTTCATTGTTACTTGTCCAAATAGATTAGTCATATTAGTGCTGATGCAACGGCATTATGTAAAAGGCTGCTTCTCTCTCATCTGCTTCATTAGCTCCAAATCATATTTACAAAATGCAACATGCTACTTCAGCATGTCTGCAGCAATTAGCAGTTAAAACAATTTCTTCTACCATCATCCATGATATATGAACACACGAGTGGCCAAAGTATAGCCCACGGGTGCTAGGCTCACAAAACTGCCTGCTCACTTAGAGCACAAAAGGTAGAGCCCATGGAGACGAGGAGCTGTAGTTCTCATCGCTTCATCTCGGTTTAGTGGGTTTATGCAGAGGGGTAAAGCCCACAGACAGACAAAGGCACCAACAATGTGCTGCTCCATTTTTGAGAAATTGTGGGTCATTTATATCTGCTGATGAAACTGAGCCATTTTCCAGCAGACAGAATTTAGATATTTATTCAACCTGACAGAATCAAGCTATTTAACAATGGGAGGGGAGAGCAAGGATGAAATAATGGGACTAGGATGTTATGAAGTGGAGAAGAGGTAGAATAAATACTGACATATCCTATTGTAAGTCTCGAGCTGACATTATTGAGTCGGCCTTTGGAAACTAGGACAAGTGACCTGAATCATGACAAAAAGGCTTTCAAACATACACTGTCTGCTCTTTGTTTGGATTTGAAGAAAGCAAGCAGCTTCCCTGAGCTAGTGAGTACATTCTCAGAGCTCTTCTGTTGAGAATCATTTTCAATTCACCTATTTAAGATGGAAAGTTTTCCACAGAAAATGAGCAATAAGTTAGCCTCTGGACTTGTTTGCTGTGAGAAAGCACAGAGGTTATGGATATGTGGTTAGCAAGGTGCAGTATGTAGGCCAGACAGAATTTAAAGATGGTTACTGGGAAAAAAAAA
>NW_010308882.1:0-1515 GCF_000700745.2 Antrostomus carolinensis
CGGCGCTGGTTAATCACGGCAGACACAACCTTCCTGTTATTCAAAACCATCCTGGCTCAGCTCACCCCAGGCCACCCTGGCCATCTTGCAGCCCACGACTCAGCCCTGCCTCCCCTCCCTGCTGGGGGCTGCAGAAGGACCCAGCAGGGACCCTCCGTGCATGTCAGGGGGTTCTGCATGCACACAGCCTCTGGCAAAAGGGCTGCCCGCAAAGCCTTACTCGTCTGGGCTGGGGAAGGAGCCTTTTGCCAAAGCCAAGGTCAGGGGAGCGAAGCAGCTCCAACTTTTCCCCCATACTGTTTGTGCAAGGCGCCTGCTGCTCATGCTTGGCCCGGCCGTCAAGCCCACAGGGCAGCGATTAAACCTCCATCCCTGGCACCAGCGCAGCAAATTCAGGTGGTTTCCAGTTGGGCTTTTCCACCTCCCTTCTGCTGGCAAAGGTGGAGCGTGCTGCTGCTGCAGATGTGGCTGGTCCTGTGCCTCTGCGTGCTGTGGTGGGGCCAAGCCAGCTTCCCAAAAAATGCAGGTGGGCTGTAAGGCTTGAGCCAGGCTTTGTGGGTGATGCCCCAGCCCATAGGCGTGAGGGGCACACAGCAGCCTTGTCAGGGGGACACGGGAGAGTGATGACTGGGCACCGCCAGCACCACTGAAGGCACCTAGAAGCGGGTGCTGAGCTCCCTCCATCATGAGCTGCTGAGTCAAAGCCCTGTCCCACCACAATGCCCAGGTGCTCTCCAAGCTGTGCCCAGTCCCCTGTGGCATAGCTCAGGCTCGTCACCTTTGTGATTGTAAGTGTGGCTAATGGTCTGTGCCTGCTGCTCCGGCTGGGATCAGGCTCTGGCTGGCCCTGTCCCATGCACAGTAGCCTCAGCACCTTGGCAGCAGCTATGCAGCCCCATGTGGCTGATGCTGGCTCTGTAAATGCGAGCAGAACAGAGCAAATACTGTCACCACTGTGGTCTCTGCACTGGGAAACTGCTGAAATGAACTTGCGTTCAAATAGGGGTTCCACTTCTGCACCACGATGGGAAGGAAAAGGGAAGGAAGAGTTTTGCCTGGCTTTGTTCACACAGTTTCATGACTTCCCAGGACCAGCTCTCCAAAGTGGTATGAGGAGCACGTTCAGGTCAGTCATTATAAAAAAACCTGTAACTTTTTTAGCCCAAACATTATACTCCACTTTTGGTGACATTTAATTATTTTAGTCTCTTAATTCCTCTATCTAGTGCCAATATAAAAATCTTGTGTTGCCTTCACCACCACCTTGGCCCTGGTTACCTGCTCCCTTCCCCAAGCATCGGAGCCCCCTTTGCCCATCACAGTTCCCTCCATCCCTTCTCCAGGCACAGGTGTCAAAGCAGTGACAGTGGGGTGAAGCTTTCCTTTAACATTAGCTAGCGCTTGGTTTCAGATAAGTTTTCTTTTGGGAGATTGCAACTAGACTGGTGAGTGACAGAATGAAATGCAAGAGGTGCTTCTGGACTGCTGTGAGATGTCCAGGTGAGGTATCACTCT
>NW_010308882.1:1526-27031 GCF_000700745.2 Antrostomus carolinensis
AGCAGCAAACATAGCCAAGAAGCATGCCTGCAAGACGTGGCTTGGACCGGGCTGCAAAGGAGCCTCAGTTCCACTACAGTACAACAGACAGTACAGTACTACAGACAGCCTAGCGAGGAACCACATGAGCTCACAGGGTGTGGGTTCAGCTCTGGCGCAGGGGCTCAGAGGTATGGGACCCCCATCCTCTCAGCTCAACAAGACCATCAGCAACCTGACCATGTTTTGAAAGTGGCTGCACGTTGAGTGGGCAGCTGGACCTTCAGGGGCCCTTCCTCACCTACATCTATATTCTAGCAAGAGGCTCATGGCCAATGCTGTTCAAAGCTGAAATGCCATGAAGAAGAAAAACAGGTTCCTCCCCCTGCCTGCATCAGACAAAGCAACACCGATTTTGCAACCTCATTGCAGTGGGACTCTGAGGAAGTCTCAGGCACTAATCAAAAAGTTCAAGCAAGTATCTTTTCCGCATCATTGCTCCGTCATCATCAGATCCCGTAAAGTTCATCCCACCTTCTTCCTTCCTCCCTCCCTTAGTGCAACTTCTCATCTCCCCTTCCCAGCTAGGATCACCTCCAGCCCAGTTGCATCAATTCAGCTGTCAGCATGGGCAGACTCCAACACTTGGAAGACTTTTATTTTTTTTTTTTTTAAATAATCTCCAACTGAGAATTCCACATTAGAGTGCCCAAGACAAGTTAAAACAGTTGCCATTTTTTCCCCTCCCTAGCGCTCTTTGCGATTGTTCAGTACATGAGAGAAGTGACCTGGCTTTAAAATAACACCTTAAAAAAGAATTAATGAGGAAGGAGGGATGACAACATGGAGTTTTAGCTGCAGATCCTTTCAGTGCTGTGGTTTAGCGATCCTTTGCAGAGGTAGACACATATCTAAAAGGGGTACAGACCAGCAGTTCGGGAATAGGGCCAAGGGCCTGAAGCATCTCCAGGTGGCTTTAGCACAACAGGACTATGAGCATGAAGTTAGGACTTCGTGGTGACTGCCCACATACAAAAGGCCAGTTCTCCCACCAAGTTCTCACAAGCGAATCATACAAGCATTAAGCAGTAAATCAAAACATATGGAAAATGGCTAGATATTCAGAGGGAAGCAGCATGGATCACTTCAGCCCACAGAGCCAACTTGGAGCCCAGACAACAGTGATGCTTTCCTCAGAAGTGGAAGATCCTGCATCCATGATCAGTTTCTGCCCTTTTTCCACAGCAGGCACAAGCCAGTATCAGGATGGGGCAAGTGCCACACTGGAACAAGTGTCTGCATGCACAGAGGGCACTAAGAAACACTACCCCTTGCTTGGCAAAGCAAGCAGGAAAATCAGTGTCAGAATTTTGAGAACAAGGCTGCATGGATCCAAGTGCCATTCCGTGGAAGCCTGTTCTCATTCACAACATCTTAAAAGAGACCAGAGCAGACATCAAGCCACCAGCTCTTCTCTCCACCCAATGCTACATTTGCAAAAGTAGCCAAGATGCATAGTTAGAGGCCAGCAAGCTTCCTGAGCTTTAGGTTTTGAAATGCAAGCGCTTGCAAACAGTTTGTCACTGTAGGCACTGAGCTCAAGTGGGTTACAACAGTAAAAACTGCATATGCTGTTGTTTCTGGGTGAAGCAGCTCTGCTTCCCTGCTACAAAAATGGGAAGCCAGGGGCTAATCCATGCTGTCACCACCACACCCTAAGCAGGGAGGGGAGGTTGCCCTGAACCAGTTTGTCTTGAGAAAGACATCCACCTAAGGCCATGTGGAGGCATTCTCTTATAATCCATCTTTATTGGTAAAAATCCACATATAAAATCTTCATTTTCCTTTACAAAAACAAAAAGGCACATAAAACTACTCAAACTCTCATCCCCATGGACTGATGCTCAGACACTCCCCCCACCCCAACCTTCCCCTTGCTTTCTCCTCCAGTCCATGTTTCTTCATGTTTCCTTTAGTTTCAAGCTCACTCCTGCCCAGGCACAGTTCTGCGCTTGCAAAGATGAAGTACACACACAGGGGAGATGGTGGAGAGGTGGCATGGGCTGTGCGTGGAATGTTTTACAGGCGCTTTTTAGTAGTAGGTCTCTTTTTCCACCCAACCTAAAGGAAAAGGAGAGAGAAAACAGAGTTAGCCTTAAGGCAAACCAAGTATGAGGTTCATGAGAAAACTTGCACTGTAGCACCTGAACTGGTAAGTGACCATCACAATGGAAAAATCTTGCCAAACTGTTGCTGTGCTGCAGCTTTCAGGCCCAGTTCCAGCTTTCTGGATCTACCCAAGCATTAATCAGTCTCTCCCATCTATTTCAGTGCAATGGTACTTTCATATACTGCAGGAGAATGCAGGAAGAGGGACAGAGAAAGTCCTTAATTTGAACTAACTGCACTATCAACACTGAGAAAGGAAAATATAGCAAAACACACTCCTGCATACTGCTCAGCACTGGGGGTCCCTCAACATTGTCAGAGCTTCTACAGAGCTCAGCAGCATGGAGAGGTGGGGAAGGAAACACACAGATCAGCAATATATTCTTACCACCAGGGTTGCGTCTGATAATGAGCTTTCTGACTTCATCATACAGGAATATGAGGAGGGAGTATGGGAAAGCACAGAACCACCAGGTCGGCCTGTTTGGGAGAGGAGACAGTGAGAACACATGCAGCAGAGATGCTCTTTGCATAGCAGAGCTCTGACTTGAAGGCACAGAAGAGTGCAGGAAGGCTGGCATGTCCCAGCTTGCCAGTGCACCAGCTCTCACAAGGCTGTGGTTCAGCTGAGAATCTCCAAGCCAAGAATTACCACCAAGTATTTCTGCTGCAATAGGTTAATCCATTTTGGATATTAATTGCAATGCAGGATGTGTCATAGCACCTTTGTTCCTCTCTGTACCAGCACCTCCCCATCTATTAATCTAGCAACATTTCCTCTAAGTACATATAACCTTTGTGCCCACAGCCTTCCTTGCTTGAACAGCGTTGCTTTCCCTTATGATTTACACGTGCTAACATCCAGCAGCTGCAGGCATTGGGCAGAGGCCAGCTTTCTTGTTAGAAAATGCTCACAGTTCAGCACCAAACTCCAGACAACACTTCTGAATGGAACACAAGTTGTACCAGGATTTTTTTTGCCATGAAAATTTTATGGCACTTAAGCCGGAGGGCTGTTCGAAGTTTGAGACTGAACCCTGCCATGAAATGTTGCAAGGCTGTTGAGCAATGCTTAAGATGTTGGCACCCTCTCAGCTGTTAGGAAAGTTACTATGCACCAACTGGCCAACTGCACCTAAGTAGCATCTTTCAAAAGACTTTACTACTTGTGCTATTTCTGTGGAAGGTAGAAAAAGGCACAAGATATCACCACCAGTTCTTTAATAAAGAAGAATCACCTGGCCTGTGGTTTAGAGCAATTCCATTGGCTTTCTTTGGAGGTGCAGTCCCTTACCCATAAAAATACCCTATGCAAGTACAGAAGCAGCTGTGCCACAGCACACTGGTACAACTGAAGTTGTGCTGCTAACTTTTAGTGGGGCACTGAACTGCAGGCTCCCCATAAACATTCTATAAGCAGTAAAGAAAACCTCTGGTGTGTGACAATACAGCAAAGGATCACTCACACCCTCTGGCCTGAGTTCTTCTGGGTTAAGTCTACGTTTCATGCTCCACAAGCTCACAACTACTTCTATTGATCTCTCCGCCCAAGCACTATTGTTCTGCGGTACAGACTGCTGCACAAAAAGCATGACACAACTTACTTGAGGGGGTACATCCTTAGAGCAACATCCATCCCAGGGCAGTAGGAGAGGAAGGCAGCCAGAGCAGTCTCCTCAAAGAGACCAAATATTAAGATCTTGTTCCTAGCAAAAAACAGGAGAGCAGTCAGGGACAAAGTGCTTTCACAGATGACATCCTAAAAAAACACTGAGTTGCCACATAGTAGTGAATGGTCTAGTCCAGAAGTCCATCAGGTGGGGACTATCAGGCCATCCAAGCCGATGGCACAGTTGCCACAAGGGTCTTTTATGTCTTTAGGGAGAGGTATTCCAGTTCACAACTAAGTCAACCAGCAACTGCTTTCATCACAAATTCAGAATGATGCTGGGGTTCACGTCACCAGATCTCTCGATACATCAGCTGCCCTGCTGCTGCACAAGGCTGTGTGCCAGAGTGTGTCACTGTCCTTTGAGATGGGCCAGCTCCCACAGATCACACCAGCAGAAGTCAGCATTTCACTTTGTCTCAGCCTGACAACCATAGCAGGTACTACAAGAGAGAGCACCCAGTCCCTCTTATCCAAGGCATCAGACTGTTCAAGACTTATGCCAAGATGCCCAGACACTGTTGGGATGAAAAGCTAGAATGTCATGTGCTGGAATATATAGGGAGTCCAATTCTAAATCCTCCACACCCACCCTGACTTACTTCATTCCCTGCTGGAAGACAGAGTTTCTTCGGGTCTTACAAATGATCAAGTCTGCCCACTGCACAACCACAATGCTGACAAAGAAGGCTGTATGGCAAGTGAACTCCACTATTTTCCTCTGTTCGTAAGTCTAGAAGCAGACAAGGCAGAGAGCATTTGTTCAGACGTGCTGCTTTTACTCTCTGGTGCTCACACAAAGTTCAGGAGGCAACTAATATTGTGGCTGGCAGCCTCTAAGCTGTGCCCTTAAAACTTACCCATTGCTGCCCATAGCTGTCTTCCACATCATTAACCCATCGGTCATCCCACTGAACTCTGAGCCCTAGCAAGCCAGAAGGCAAGAACCCATTCTCTGCCATGATTACAAAATAGGTGAAGAAACCTCCAAGGGCTTGGATCATACCTAAACAGATAAGAAATGATGATAAAACTGATGAAGCTGCTGTGCAGTGCAATTACAGCAGTTTGCAGGAGACCCCAACCACCTAAAGAATGATTCCTTGTGGGGCTCAGTCTCCCAGGCAGCAGCTACAGGAGTAGTTCACACTAATATCAAACTCAGCTGCAACCCTTTTGCTGAGCGGCTTCTGCTCCCAACTTTGTACAGAGTTACTTCTATTCTGCCCTGTGCTGCGATGGCATAGTACTCAAGGACACAAGATAAAACTCCCTTTGTATTCTCATTAAGCCTTGCCCACCCCCAACCCTTGCAAAATACAGTCAAGAAGGTTCCCAAGGTCTGCTGCAATTAAGCATGAGCTCCCGTCCAGTGGACTGGGCACATCTCTGTAGCTGCCTTTAATCAAGGCTCCTAATACTGTGTGTTTAGGGATACGCTGGAGAGAATCTTTTACTTCTAATTAAACTAACAATGGGATCTATGTTCTTGCTGAGCAAGTCTGAACCAGAGGAGAGCTGGTTGCCAGCCAGTTCCTTTACAGCGCTATGCAATTAAACAAAATTACTGTGAAAGCGATTCAATGGATCAAGCTGCACAAGCCACCGCTATGTGCCGTGGGGGTAGAATCCTGGGAAGTTCTTAACAGCCTGAGGTTCTGGTTTACACAACCAGGATAAGCAGAACAGTCACTGACTGAGGATGGTATATAAGCCCCACTACCACCGAGTTCAAACCAGTGCCAGAGAAAACAGCCCAGCTTACCAATCTGCCCATAGGCCATGCTGATCAGCCGCTCATTTACCAGCTTGTCTGTTTTGGGATTTCTGGGCTGCCTCTTCATGATGTCACTCTCTGCTTGCTCGTATGCCAGGGAGATAGCAGGGACCTTTGGAGGTGGAAGGACTGCAGTTAGAACTATTTCAGTTTTCCACTGTACATAGCTTTCCCTGCCCCATGTTTTCAGCCTGAGAAACAGCACTGCCCAAAAGCCCTAACTGTAGTATTTGGGAAGGACCTTACCCTCTCATCCCCAGTTTGTCCTTACATGGAACTGAAGGATGCTCGTACTCGGAGAGCCACAAGACAGGGACCATGGATTACAGGAGTATCAAATGGTCACTTATTTTAAAATCAGAACACTAGAGAAAGCTGTATTTAAGCATTTTCCTTCCACCTGTCCTTTCTTTAGGCTACCTAAGTACACCCACATTTCTTCTTGAGACAAAAGAAAGACATTCACCATGTCAGTGCCCAAGTCAATGCAGAGGATGGTGACTGTTCCCAGGGGAAGGGGTATGTTCGCAATGATGAAGATCAGGAACGGTGTGATTTCAGGAATGTTACTGGTCAAGGTGTAAGCAATAGACTTCTTCAGGTTATCAAAGATCAGACGCCCTGGGGCACAAAAGAGAGAAAAACTTAACTCTCACTTATCAGCAGAAGGCAGCCAAGTAGCTTATAGACAGCTTCAGTGGTAACACTGAGAGGCAAAATGCCAGTGCAGCAAATCGAAGAGTTCTCTTGCACGTAGGGGTGAGACTGTGCTCCAGGTGCAGCACCACCTATACAGTAATATTTTTGGTCACAGCAACTGGAGTTCACTACATACAGCAGCAGGATACTAAGCCCTGGTTTCTGAAGATCATCAAGAACCCCTGGAGGTACCCTCTGTTCTGCTCCTGTTTGAGAGCTATTCCTCCATCAGGGAGTAAAATGTGTCAGACTCAGCTGGCAAAGATGACTGTAGGGTCAGTGTTAGGCAAAAGGACAAAGTAGCTTTTGTTACTCAGCTGCTTCCTACTGTTACCCATCCCAAAGGGTCATGCTGGTCCCCATGGAGAGGGAGAAGACTTTAAAGGGAGGAGGAAAGTACTACCTTCCCTGAGAACACTTGCCACAAGACAAGCTCAAATAAAGCAGAGCCCTCCACACACCTCTGTTTCAGAGGGAATCAGTAAGCAACACTGCTGAAGCATGCCACTTCACCACCACTGCATGCAAGTTATAAACTCACCTTCTTCAACCCCAGTGACAATGGAGGCAAAGTTATCATCCAGTAGAATCATGTCAGCTGCCTGCTTGGAGACGTCTGAGCCAGCAATACCCATAGCAACACCAATGTCAGCCTTCTTCAGGGCTGGGGAATCATTCACACCGTCACCTGTGACTGCTACAATGGCACCCTGGTCACAAAGAGAAGGGCAGAAAGACCAAAATGATCATATAAGATGTTTTGAGTAGAAAAGCTTTTCTCCTATCGTTCAGGAGATGAAGCATAAAAACTATTTAACTTGGCTGTAAAGAGACCTCAGTTTCTCCTTCCCTGTCCTCCACTCACCCCTTTTCTCATTCTGATCAGGTTTATTAGAGAACTATGCTGCTCTCTCCAAAGGAGATGTTGGACCATAACAAAAAACAAAACCAAAACAAACCCATGTTGAATCCTCTCCTCCCAAGGACCTCCAGAGTATTTAGGAATCAAGTGTGTTAAACATCCTAGGATCAGAAGAAAGCCTCAGTACAAACTGAAGAAGTTCTCCTGCAAGACTCATATTTATGTATTGTAGAGGGGTCTGACAGACAGAGATCTAGTCTGGCCCTTCACCTGAGGGCAGCGAGTGGCTCTGCCACTTCAGAAGGCAGCACTAGTTGGCAGTTTGTATATATGTCTGGGGATTTCTCCAATATGAAATCCTTGGACTCCCTTCTCTTTACCTGTCGCTGACAGCCTTCCACAATTATAAGCTTCTGCTGAGGAGATGTCCTGGCAAAGACAATTTCTGTATGGTGAATCAGGATGTCATCCAGTTGCTCACTAGTCATATCCTTCAAATCTGAGCCATGAACAACACAAGCTTTGGCATCCCTGCAATCAAGAGACAACATCATGTTTTACTTCACAAGTTAAATCAAGTTTCTCATTAGCTGTATTTGCCCCATAAAACTATGGCTCTTCAGTGCTCTAGTTCAAGACCAGCTCCTGCTGTGACTAAATACTACTCCAGGCAGCCTCTGCACAGAAGTTTGATGCTCCAAGTTTAAAAGGTAGGTGGGGAACACAAAGAAAAAGACAAGACAGCACCAAGCAACAGACAAAAAGCCCCATGAGCAGACCAATTCTTTCTATGGCTTTTTGAAATGCATCAAGGCAAAGACTAGTTGTTTCCACACCTCTTGACCTCTCTGCAAGAAAGGAGCCCCTGGCTCATGCAGTGAGCTTCCAACATCACCAAGAGATGCTGAAGCCTTCTGCAGGCAATCCTTTTTGCAAGAGACTGATGATCTACACGTGGCTCTTCACAGAAAGAGCCCACACTATGCCCGTTCAGACTATTTCACACTCTTCAGCAACAAAAGCATGCAATGTTATATTTAGACTGGTTTGGTACCCTGCATGCTACAGCAAAATACCACCTCTCTAACCCAGCATACCATCCCTTATAGGTCTAGAAGACTATCCATGCAGCTCATGACATCACCCAGTTTAGACAGGGGAATTCCTTCCCACCCTTACAGCAAGCTCCTGACCTGCTCAGTCACATAGCTGATCCCCAGCCTGCATTGCTAGCTTGTGAAGTTACCCTTAACAATCAACACCCACCCCACCCCCCCCAAAAAGAAAGAAACTAATTCAGCCACAATACTCATCTTCCCCAAGCAATTTCATTCCACAGGGTGTCTCTATTCACAGTTCATAAGCGACATGGCTACCCTCCAGCCCAAACACAGGCTGCGTCAAGCTAAGCAGTGCAGACAGCCCAGCCATTCTGCAAACAGGCCGCTTACGCCAAAGCACGATTTCTGAGGATGCCTCAGCACTACGCTAGGCTATGAAGGTAAACCTTAACCCCTAAGAGGAAGGAAGTCCATTTTCACATTTATTCTGCTTATAGCTACTGACTAGTACCAATTCCTCTACCCAGCCAAGTCCTGCTCCCTTTGCCCACCTGCAATCAGACCCAGGAGAGAGTTTGAAGGCAAAAGAGATGGAACTGGGCTTCGAGAAATCAAGCTTACAGGTGGTGTTTCAGCTCTTTTCTCTAAAGAGTATAAAACAGTTGAACAGACTTTACTTTCAGTAGCCCATTCAGTCTGGATTGTGACCAACAAACTAGGCATTTTCTTTTACCAGAATTTTCCCATGAACCTGTAAGTTATCTTACTAAATAAGCTTGACTAAGTATATGTTTGGGGGCAAAACTAAACTTAGCCTCTATTCAAAGATCTGGAATCACAGGAGTATGCAGTTTCAGGCCCTGCAGCAGCATTGCTCAAAACAGTCCCCAAACAGCCACCTCCCTCCCCTGTGCCACTTCAGAGACTTTTCCTGCCTGCTACACTGGGCCAGTACATGGTGCTTGTGCAGTGACAAGAACCAGGCAGGGCAAATACTCAGCTCAGGGGGAAAAAGTTAACCCCCAAAAGACTCCAGCCAGCTGTTGATCTTTCCCTCAGTGTGGGGACAGACCATCAGGACAGCCAGCTGTGGGGCAGAGAAAGGACAGAAGGAACTGCATGAGTTTTCTCCTAACTACTGCCCACGTACAAGAGACATGCACATCAAAGACAGCTTTGTGCATTCTTCACATAACTCATGATACACACTGAGGAGCCACAACATGCTGAGCTAAGCAGATGCCAAGCTTTTCATGTCTAGGGATTGATTATCCAAGGCAAGGAGAGAGGCAAACGATTAATTCTTTGAATGGCTCTGCCTTTCCCCACCAGTCAGTACCTAGGGTTGACCTGGCTGACAGGAATGTTGAGTCGAGCAGCAATATCTTCTACGGTTTCATTGCCCTCCGAGATGATGCCGACACCCTTGGCAATGGCTTTGGCTGTGATCGGATGGTCTCCAGTAACCATGATAACCTGAAATGCAAACAGACTGCTGTGAAGCCTTGCCTGTACTGCAGAGCAACACTAACCAAAAGGCAGGGTCCCTTGAGACTTGATGAGGAAAAACTTCTTTACTGTGAGGGTGCCAGAGCACTGGAGCAGGCTGCCCAGAGAGACTGCAGAGTCTCCATCTCTGGAGACATTCAAAACCCGCCTGGATGCAGCCCTGTGCAACCTGCTCTAGATGTACCTGCTTTGGCAGGGGGGTTGGACTGGATGATCTCCAGAGGTTCCTTCCAACCCCTACCATTCTATGATGATGTGAAAAGGCCACATGGCCTTTGTTGTACTAGCAAGCCCTGGCACAGAGCAAGCCTGAGGTACAAGCAGTAACTTGTTACCGGTATGCAAGGGATTGAGGGGGATGGAAGAAGAAAATTGATAATCTTGAGTCCAAAGATCCAGTTTCATTTCCAGTCTGTGCTTCACTATCATCTCAGTCTGTACTGTGGGACATGCAGAACACACCTGAGCCAAATCCCATGCTTTGGAATACCATGTCCTCAGCACCTGCCAGCACCCTGCCAGCCTGGAGTCTAACTGATTTTTCAGTCTATTAACATACAATCATTCATTAACTCGGAAATGAAGCCTGAAGTAGTACTAGTTAAATCCTGATCAATAGTTCTCTTCACTCACTCACATTACAGCACCACAGAGAGTAAAAGAAGTCCCTTATAACCACAGGTATAGAGCAAGGTGATTTTCAAGCCAGGAATAAACTACCTTGATCCCAGCACTTCTGCATTTGCCAACAGCATCTGGCACAGCAGCACGAGGAGGGTCAATCATAGACATCAGTCCTACGAAGCAGAGTTTGTCTACAGGGAAGTTCACTTCATCTGTATCAAACTGGAAGCCTTCAGGGAACTGATCGTCAGGCAGAGCCAAGTGACAGAATCCTGTAACACATCAAACCCATGTTTACTCTGTTCCTACATAACAGAGGGTAGAAAGACCAAACGCTTATTGCTTCTGCAAACAGCTACACAAGAATAACCAGGCAGTGTCAGAGGTTTAGCCAGGGCTCTTGAGGCAGGAGTCACACTAATTCTGATAATTAACACCAGCTGCTAGGTGGCTAGACACAGCTTGGTTCACATGCAGTGGAACAAATCTAATACCACGTGGTCCCATGGAGACTGAAGGTCCCAAATGCTTTGCTTCGTTTTGATCTAGGTGACCCAGCTGATGGGCAAGATGAGTCCCTGCAGGCTGCCCTTTAGATTAAAGGCTAAAGGCAGGACTGTTCCTACATGAATTGCTGAAGTGACCTTGACTCAACACTATGGTTACACTGCAGGAACAGAGTACAACCCTCCACTTAATCTGTGGGGACTCTGCACAGGAGCACAAGGCACAAATCTTTTCCAGTTTATTAAGGCTGCTTTTCCTTACCTAACACTCTCTCCCCAAGGCCTCCCAATTCAAGATAGGCATTCTGAAAAGCATCTTTCATTTCCTCATCCAGTGGTTGCTCTTTGCCATGAATAAGAATGCTGCTGCAGCGATCCAAGATCCTCTCTGGAGCTCCCTTCATCACCAGCAAGTAACGGGATTCTGATGGATTTGCATTTTTGTGGATAGAGAGCTAGGGTGGAAGAAATGATACTGATTTATAGACTCGTACTGTGAGGGTCACAAGTAATCACCACCACTCAGTGTTTTGTGACTACAGTAGCTCAGGACAGTTATATTATGCTCTAGTTTTCATTTACTCACACTTTAAAGAAATTCACAAACTAAGGAATTACTACATATTCTTTAACATTAACATACAACCACAGATGTTGCAATGGCCTTTTTTTGTATCCAAATTCCACTTAAGGTCATTTCCCAGCAGTTAATTTCTATTCCCAGACTCGAGTTCTTCCATTCTCTGTGCACTGCTGCTACACAGGCAGGAAGCACGTTTCATCACTTCTCAGCAGCTGGCACCTTAGTGTCAAGGCAGCTCCAGAAGCTTTTACATAGCGTAACTAAGTAGGATCTGTTAACTTAAATTTATAGTTTTGAGCAGTCTACAAGCAAGCAATGGCTACACAAGATTTTAGCACCAAAATAAGTTCTGAGGCACACTGTGTGCAAATTTACTTAACTGCTTCACACAGTGGCTCTCCCTCAAGAGGGCACATGCTTACCTGATACTTGTTGGTAGAGTTAAATGGTATTTCCACCACTTTGGGATACCTTTCTCTCATCTCCTTGACAGAACCACAGCACAGTTCAATACATTTCAGAAGTGCAGACTCAGAGGCATCTCCTGCCACTGCTCTCTGAAGAAAGAGACAACTATTAAAGTAGACATTCCAGTGGACTCATTACAGAAGATCACATTATTTAAAAAAAAAGAAAAATAAAGAAAAAAGAAAAAGGTGTATCCATCTCAGCCCAGTCCCAGCTTCTACATAACATGACATGACAGCAAAGAATAATTTTAGAGTAAATTCTATTATCTTGTACTGAAAAATACTGCATTTCAGAACGCTGGGCCTCCCAGCCTGAGAGAGCAGCAGTCTTCTGGTGCCAAAGTCAAGAAGCCCTTTTAAAGGGCAGAGAAAGTCAGATAACCAGGCGCAGTCAGAGAGAGTACTGGTAGGGAACTTTGAGAAGAACTGCTCTAAATTGCCTGCCGTAAAGAACAGCAAACATGAGATGAAGACTGATGACATGCACACAGAAACACCTGCATGTGCTCTCCCATCTCAATAGAAGATCATCTTATCAAGCCTCTGGCAGAGATTTAATCTGCCCATGCTCCCTCCCCTGTAAGGTTAGCACTGGCAGATACTGTCAATAGGGATTCTCAGCCCCGGAGATCCTGCTTGAGTTTCCTTTGCTGCAATTTAAACCAGATATTTCTTGTCCTTCTGGTCTCTTTGTTCATGAGAGGATTTCTTTCCCCCCCCCATTTTTGTAATGCTTTTTTTTGTATAAAAACTCTTCAAAACTCCCCTCTCCCAAGTCTTCCTTAGATGGGAAGAAATCCAGCTCTTTATCTTAGGTCTAAAAAACATGACCTGAAGTTCCAGTCAGAGAAGCACTAGGGAAAAATAGTTTGTTCCATCATTTCTATTACCACAGCATCAGAACACCCTTGGGAAGAAGTCTACTAAGCAACATGACTAACATTTGACAGATTATAAGCACTGTACAGTTAATTTCAGCCCTGGCTGGGTCACAGTTCAAAACCAGGAATCTGAATTGATATTATGCTGGTATTTGCACCAGCACTGAACCAGCAAAAGCTTAAAAAGCCAAGACTTGACAGTGAGAACACACTGGCTAAAGAAAAACAGTCTCCCACGATTGCTGCTCCCCCAGCTCTGGTGTCATCTTCTCCCAGCTCCCAGAACCAGGTGTTTGTAGTTTTTAAGTGTACAAATGCCAGAGATAGTGATTCTTGGAACAGCCAGACATTGAGAAATGCCTAGGGAAGCTTTCTGGTCTTTCCTAGTCCTGTCTGAAGTATCCTGACCTCCCAAACAGACTAGTTGCTAGTGGATGGCAGGGAGTCTGCTGTGGGAAATGTCTTTCCAGTCCCATCTCCTCAGCCCATAGCACATCATCTTTAAGAGTGCTAGACTGCAGAAAAGATTAAAAGTGGCAGATACCTCTACTCTGCAGGTTCTTGTGACCCACAGGACACAATCTCACTACCATGAAGGGAGGGTGGTGGTGGGGAACAGGGCACATGTTTCTTTTAGGAACTCACCTTAAGAATTGGTACATTTTCCTGGTTGGCCTGAAACACAGCACGGTTGCAGAGACCTGCAACTCTGGACAAAGCACTCCAAGTAGCTGAGCTCTTGTCAAAGGAAGCACCTGAAAGCAGAGGAAGAATCTCAAAAAGTGCCCCCCAAAAGAAATCACAAACCCCAAATCCCACAGGCCTAAGTGCAAGAAGCCTTTACTTCAGAAACAGAAAACAGTTAGAGCCTGTTAGTACACTATCTCTCTTCCAATCCTCCTCCCTTCCCAGGTACTTGATAAGCAGCTGATTATTTTAAGACCTGAGGGTAACAGTAACAGCTGTATCCAGCAGCAGCAGAGGCCGTGCTGACAAAGCCAAGGAATTCTGCACAGATAGCATTCTTTCAAATGGGCTTGAGTAAGGGATGTCGGGTTCCACCTCCAAGTTGTCTCACTTTATCCATCACCCAGGAACTGGATTAAATAGCTCCCAAAGGAACCATGCTTAAATAAAGATACAGATTCTCCTTTTACATTGGCTTCAAGGGAGATGAACTGAAGAGACAGTTAACTGATAAGCTAATGTACTTTCCATCAAGGGAAACCTTCTACGGTTATTTCCACTAGAGTCAAGCCAACCGCTGCCAGGCCAAAACCGAGTGCTTCCAAGTAACACTTTATTTATAGCTTGTTACTTTGCACTAGTGTTAAAGACCAAGAACAGCAAAGCAGCTTTATTTAAGTGGTTCAGACAGTGGTTTTGGAGTGGCTGGGGACAGGGTGTAACAGCACCACTGAAAAAGTTTACGCTAATAACGTGTTGCAAGCACAACATTTCACAAGATAGGCGATAGCTACAAACTCCTGAATTTGATTATACTAAACAGTTCTGGAGAGGTAAGTACCTCTCTCAACTGTACAGCACACTGAGATTTCAGATTCTTATCAATATCTAGAAGAGACTTCCTGATGAAATCTTACAGTCACATCATTCATTGCTACTGCTCTGCAAACACAACCAGGATGTTCTGGGAAAACCCCTGTTCAAGGGCAGCCACCTAGTTCAACGTGGGAAATTTCAATCTATGTCCAGTCTCAAGTAATTTATTATCAGGGCCAACACCTCTGCTGTCCACACTTGCAGCAAACTTAAGATGGGGCAATTTTATCAGATACATTTTGGCAAAAATTGTCAGGTACTTTGAAGTACAGAACGGCAAATACTTCTACATACAGGACAAACATAAGGGGCTGGACAATCAAGGGCCTCAAATTTCAATGGAGTAATTCTAAGCAAAAGTGGTCTACATGGAGTTTAAGGATTAAACAGAACTGCGGTACAGTGCAAAGCTTTCTGTGTGTCACCTCAAGTCTTTTAATGCTCATTGTATATCATATGTTAGAAGTCCTTCACTGTGAACTTCACTTGGACTGGAGAGCTGGAAACACAGGTTCTTAGAAATACAGGTGTACAGGAAGCCACAGAAAAAGCTATTTTTAAATGAAATGCCTCAAGTGCAGAGACTGTCTTACCACTCTGGTTCTCTGTAGTATCAGCCTCATGAATCTGATTGTCAAACCACATGTGTGCAACCGTCATGCGATTCTGTGTCAGAGTGCCTGTTTTGTCAGAACAGATAGTGGATGTGGAGCCCAGGGTTTCCACAGCTTCCAGGTTCTTCACCAAGCAGTTCTTACGAGCCATACGCTTGGCTGTTAGTGTCAGACATACCTGGAAAGAAGGAAGATGACAGGTTAGATGTGCTTGTGTATTAATACCCTGTGGGCATGGAAGGACAGCCAGTTTCCATGCCCTGCAGTGATTCCCTAACTCCATGCTCAACCTGACAGTGCAAAATAAACAGCAACATTTAGGATCAGCTGCTAGGTTTAAATGACATTTTCCTCATCACAAAACCTCCAGAAAAGGACATGCATGGCTTCAGTCTCCTGCTTCTCAGTGCATTAGGAAGGAAATAACATGCCCTGGACTAACATGTTCATTAAAAGTTGCAGTTCCCTAATCATAAGAAATCTCAAAATAGGTGGAGGCAGGCCACATACAAGAAGGCCCAAAATAGTTCTGGTGATAGGGCTGTGACTTATCACTGGAGTAGGAATTGAGCAGCCCCAGCTACCTTTTTTCACCAGAGGCTCTTATCTTGTTCCAGCTCCCAGCTGTTGATTCCCTGGCTCAGTTGCTGCTCTGCTTCCTAAGGCTGCATGGAAGCCTCTAGCTGTGTCCACCACCCTTTACACAGCTAAGCACACCTAGATACTCACACCATCTCTTTGGGAAACCAAACTTACAAAATACTCTGCCAGGTCCCAGATCAAAAGTGGGACTAGAGTGAAGTTTGCTGGATCCTCTGCCAGCCTTTCAGGGTTGGAGGGGCTGGTGTGCATCTGGGTGTAGAAACCCTCAACAGTTGTAACATGAAGGCCCCTTCCTACCACAGAAAAAGGCAAGATAAGTCCAGAACTCCTAGTCTTGCTCACTGTAGTTCTACGATGCCAAGCCTCTGTGCAGGTCTAGCTTAGGGACCCATCTTCACTAGAAAAATAGCTGCAGAACTTGATGTTGATTTGGGCAACTAGTCTGAGTACATTGAATTTATAAAGCCTAAACTTACACACTCACCACAAAGTATCTTCCACTATTTTAGTATTTAGTTCTGTGGATGCACACTGAGGACAAAGCACTCCACTTCTTTGAGAACCCTCTATGTAACTCATTCAATCTTTTTCCCCAACTTCACTCACCGTGACAGTTGCAAGCAGCCCCTCTGGGACATTGGCAACAATGATTCCAATGAGAAAGATTACAGCCTCCAGCCACGTGTACTCAAGGATGAGTGAAAGGATAAAGAAGGAGACACCCAGGAACACAGCCACTCCAGTGATGAGGTGGATAAAGTGCTCAATCTCTACAGCAATTGGAGTTTTCCCCCCTTCCAGTCCAGAAGCCAGACTGGCAATCCGGCCCATCACAGTGCGATCCCCAGTGCTAATGACAATGCCTCGGGCAGTGCCTAGGAGAAAGACAGCTTTTAGAAAACAAAAGACTCTTCCCATAACACACCAAACTGAGTTTGTTCAGCCTGTCCTAGAGTTTAGCAAGCTTTGCTCCAGATAATGAAGGTAGACATTCCAATGGCTAGGATCTCCCACCACAGCTTTCTTCACTCTCTAGCAGCATGAGAATAAATGGAGATAAGTGCTGCATAGGATCCTCCTGTGACTACTCAAGCTGTACACCCTCTCCCTTCCACCCCAGGCAGTTAAGTGCCAATTGCAGGGATTAAAGGAAATCAAGAAGTAGACAGTGTCCTCTTCCCTCCTCTAAGGGGAGGCCCATTTTCTCTCCCTAAGGCTCCTGAGAAAGATCAAGAATATCCTTCAGTTTTGCTGGGTTGGGTTTTTTTGAGGGGTGGGAAAGAACAGGGGACAGTCTGCTGGTGAGAATCTATCAGGAGGGGACACAATGGGAGTCAGGCAGAGTTCTACACCATCACTGAACAGTCACACCTTGGGGGTATAGAAAAGATCCTCCAGGCTTCAGCAGAGAGAGTACAGACCACCATACTCAGAGCTGCAACAGGAAGTTCTGTGAGACATGTCTGAAATTCCTGCTTTCTGCAGCAGCTGTAGTATTTCTGAGAGCCCTGCCTAACCATCTTGGTTCACATTATATTATCTGCACTGTAACACTTCTGCAATAAGGCAGTCATGCTCCAAGACACACCACACAGCTGCTCCTCTACAAGCAGAAAACAAAAAAAACCCAAAACAACAAAAAAAACAATAGTGCTGTGGAGTCATCTTTGCCCACTGATAAGGAAAACCTTTCCTGGGAACTTCCAGCCTGTTCTTGCATGGTAGGAGTGGGCTACCAACTAACAGGCTAAACTCACAGGCTGCTTGCGTTGCTGACCTGTGCAGTTCAGTCCCTAGCACTGTTAATTGTTTAGGGAAGTAGGAGAGTCACAAACCTTCCACACAGTTGGTGGAAAAGAAGGCAATGTTCCTGGTCTCCAGTGGGTTCTCATTGGAGAAGTCTGGAGACCTGGTCTGAGGCTCTGATTCACCAGTAAGTGAGGAGTTATCCACCTACATGGAAGAGAGTACTTTGTCATATACAAGCAGGCAGATGCCTTCAGCAATAGAAGCAGATAAAACACTAGGCACTCCCCCCACCCTTCTCTTCCACTCCACCACCCATTCACAGCATAGAAGACATTCTTTGAAACCAGACTAATTCATCATCCTTTATAATGAAGTTTTCAGACAGCCTGTTACTGCTGTACCTTGCAACCATGTGCAGATATGATCCGAAGGTCTGCTGGAATTCTGTCACCTCCTTTCACCTCCACTAGATCTCCAACTACAACACCTTCAGCATTTATGCTGATCTTCTCACCATTTCTGACTACAAGAGCTTGCTGAAAGACAGTAAAAAAAACAAATGTCAAAAGCAACTCACAAGAAACAGCTCAAAAGATCCAAGTAATTTAAAATAGTTGTGCTATGGTTCTACAAGGTTTCTATTTATACCAAGATGTTTATCTCCAATATGCATGTTATTTAAGAAAAATAGCTATTTTTGTTTTCTTGATATTAAAGTTCCTTGTTGCCAAGGTGATGGTAAGATTGTTAGGTATGACAGACTGTGAAGGAATCTGAGTTTTAGAGCTTATCACACCATTTACTGAACTCCTCAGACTATCAAGAAAGTGTCCTATGAATGTTAATAAGCTGGTGGAACTTACATGGTGCCAGGAACTGTGCTGGCCTATTAGCCTAGTCAGTTGGACCATAAAGAAGGAGTCTCACAGACCTCTCAAAATGAAAGAGCTAATAATGCACACTAACAGTCAGGCCTTTTGCAACTGAAGACTACGTTTAAAACTGTTACTAATGTTGAGCAAGCTACACCTTGGCAGATCTTGAGGAAATGAGGTATTCCATACCTGAGGCACCATGTTCTTGAAAGACTCCATGATCTTGGAACTTTTTGCTTCTTGGTAATAAGAGAAACAACCAGTAATGATAACCACAGCTGCCAACACAATACCCAGGTACAGCTACAAGAAGCAGAAAAAGTGAGTCAGAGGAAAATGTGCCTGAAAGGCTTCCAGTTTGCCCAGATAAATTGCTTGGTATTTAAATGCCACATTACAAAGCAAGGAGGTACTTGCAGTCCCTGTACATTTTGTACACAAAGGCCATCCACGAGCTAGTGTTGTTAACACAACACGAGGGAAGTCAGCTGTTCATTTCATTATGTGGAAGCACTCCAAGACATGTTAAGCTCACACACTGAATTTCCAGTGCTTATGGGAAAAGCTTCTGGACTGATTGCTTAGAGGAAGTTAATCTGCTTTGAGCCAAACAGGCTGCTCAGCCTCCCTTTGAGGTAAACCAGACATTTTTACTCACATTATCATTGTTGGGTTCCTCCCCCATCACACTTTGTATGCCGTAAGCCAGAAAACATAGAATAGCACCAATCCACAACAGGAGCGAGAATCCTCCGAAGAGCTGCCGGCAGAACTTTACCCATTCAGGAGTGGTGGGTGGGGGTGTGAGGGCATTGGGGCCGTCACGAGCCAAAATCTCAGCTGCACGTGCAGGAGTCAAACCCTAGAAGAAAGGTTACGTTCATAGGCATTGTGGCAAGACTGACTAGGGAAGGTAGCTCTGAATTTGCTCATGTCCTACCATCAGGAGGTGCTTACAGGTAAGGGAGATCTCCACAGCTGCCCAGGCTCTGCAATACAAGTGCAGGATGTGAAAGCTGAATGCCAAAAAAGGAGCTACAGGACACTGGATGCTCCTTGAGGAGCCTGCAGGCCATGGGGCTACAAACACTGAAGGGCAGGACAAGAAGGCAACAGCAGCAGACTTTGAGCTCTGAGGAACAGCCCAGTGCAATCCATCATATCAAATGATGGAACAAGTGAAAGCTGGGGGCCATAAACGTGATGACACTTTGGACTGGCCTTCCAGGAAGTTCAGCTTTCAGAAGCCAAGGTCTTTAACAGAAATATGCAAGTCTCTGTGCTGTTATAGAATAAGAGAAGACTTGTTGCTCTATGCAATCATGCAAAAAATGCATTAAGCAAAGCAAATAAGAGCAAAGGTGCAAAACCATTGCAGTGCTTCTGCACTGGACTTTGAGGTCAGCTAGGACATTTGCACACCTCTTAGTATAAAAGGGTAAAATTTTAACTGCTACTAGCCATCATTAGGTCTCTGGGTATGTGTTAGCTCACTAGACTACATCTGCAATATAACAAACATTTGCTTTTATTACAAGCTCTTCTGGAAAAAAAATAAATCCAAGAATCAACTTGACCTTGGAACAATTCAGAGGCAGATAACAGTGACTTTGTTAGAAGCAAAGTCACTAAAGTATTGCAGCCAGGCTGTACAGTGGGAGGACGAAGAGAAGTATTTGTGAGCTCAATAGTTCTCCCAAAGCCTGGGAAACTTAATTGGAGGAGGAGAGATTAAAAAAAAAAAAAGAAAAAAAAAAAAAAAGAAAAAGAAAAAACAGACCACCCAGATCTCCCTGTGTGAAATGCTCTGAGCCAACTGTTCCTTTTCAGAGCAGGGCAAGGAGGGAGGGAAAACAAAGTCTACCTACCCGACTCAAGTCTGTTCCATATTTACGATGAAGTTCATCAAGGCTCAGCTTGTGGTCATCCTGAAAGACAAGAAATGGTTGAGGCGGGAAGAGATCACAGTTGCTGCAGGCTGACCAGCAAGAGCTCAGCAATTCCACTCCCCAGCCCAGGTTTCCCATCTGTAACAATGTGGTGAGGTAGCAAGACTGTAGCTCATCTTCTCTGTGAAGACAATCTCATCTCATTCCTCAACTCAAAGCAGTCTCATCTTCAGCATTCTTGCAACTATGTGGGTACAACATGACAGCTTTTTAAACGAACTCTGACTACATCTTGCTGCAGTCTTCAAACCCTCAGCAGATTCCGTGAAGCCTCAAAGCCTCAGTGGGTTTTGTTTTGGGTTTTTTGTTGGTTTTGTTTGTTTGGTTTTGTTGGGTTTTTTTGAGGAAGGGTGAGGAAGGAGGCGAAAGGAAGAGTTGGGAAGGAAGGTAGGAATGTGCAGAAGATTAACCCTGTAATTTCACACATTTTTAAGTAATGCTGTCAGCTTAAGCAGTGTTTCTTCCCCAAAGGAGGCTCCTTTTCACAGCCAGGCTATTTTTCAATTGGATCATGTTGGTGCAGAGCGGTGCCTCATGTAAAAGGTTGTACTGGAGGGAGCAGATGCTTTAAGTTACCCTTGCTACTGAAAACAAAATCTTATCTTGAAGTAAGCTTTAGTATCCTGTCTCCCTCACAGAGGGGCCAAAAACATGAAAGCCCACACTCAAATCCACAGTACAGAAACAAAACCTGCATCATCTTCAAGGAGAGCAGATCTAAGCTGGATGATGCTCATAGGCAGATGTACAAGATCATCCAACATTCACAGATGGGGATGTAAGACACTCCCCGCAGCCTCAAACATAATTAGAAGGAATTATACTGAGGTCAGTCTGAAGAGAGGCCAGCAGTAAAAGGAGCTGTACAGACTCAACTCCTCAGCTGGAATGAAAACAGCAGTCTCACTCACATGACAGCACAATAAAGCCTGCAATGCTGTTATCCAGACAGCGCTTGCCTGGGTGAGGAAATGTAGCTACACTGGCTAACACAGGCAAGCAGAGACTTGGGTTCTGCATCAAGTGCCTTTTAAGAAGTGATGTTTTCAGGGCCTACTGCACTGTCATCTTGATGCTGAAACACTTGCAGCATGTCTGGCTTGGAGACAGAGGGGATGAGAAGAGAGATCAGTGCCTTCAGTCACACCATGCTGACAGCACACCAGTTCTTTTCTCTTCTAGTCACATGAGGCACAGGGCTTTGGGGGTAGTGAACATTCTTAAAGCAGTTCTTTCCATGCCCTACACTCTTACCATCGCAACTTCCTTTTTAAGCTCATCCATATCCCTCTCCTTCTTCCCCTTTTTCTTCTTTGTGCCATGTTCTGATGTAGCAGTGGGCTCATACTTGTCTCTTCCAGCCTGCAAGAGAAGAGACAGTACCATTAGAAACACCTTACAGTCAACCTCTACAGGAGTAGACATGAATTATACACATGAGACTGCCAGGCAGATAAAATTATTACCATTTATTAAAGTTATGCCACTTCAGTAAATTAAAAAAAACCAAACAAACCATGAGCTAGTAAGCAGACAAGTCTGCTCAACAGCATCCCTGATACGTAGATTACAGCCAGGCATTGTGCAAGTCCAGGTAGGAAGAAAGCAAGCTACATACTATTCAGTCAGTTTTGATGCATGAGCTCCAGCTCAAACTGAAAAAGTGATGAAAAGCAGAAGAAACCAACTCCGAGTACATATGTGTGTTCCCTTCAAGGCATTAACTCATCCTCCCCTCTCTCAGCCTTACACATCCTCTGGCAAAGAGCAGCCTATCAACTGAAGATAAATAAGAGGTGGTACCTCTGACTGGTTGAATCTGGGGGATAAGTTCCAACACTTTCATTCTCAGTTTGGCACTTGAGCTGGCTGGTTACGCAACAGAAATCTGCTTTCAATTTATGGCCGTTTGACCAGCAAGAATGGTATACAAAGCAGGAGCACGCTTTCGCAGATTCAGTCTGTGCTTAGCCCTGCTTACACTTCACGGAGCAGATGATTCGCTTAAAGCCTCTTTAGTCAGATGGATTTTCATTCACTTTCATTATGGTTAATTCTACATGAAATCAGGAAGAGATTTAGATCTTGTCATGATGGGGTAAACAACCATCTAAGTACAAACAAATCATGACGTGCATATAAACATCACTTAAAAGACAAAAAAAAAAGTACAGAAGAGTTACAGGCAGAAATAATCCCAAATTGCACGAAGTCTGGGTACCCTGTAAGGTACCAAAAGCAGACACCACCATACAGCCTTACAGTGCAGTTCCTTCATTAAGTACTCCATGTATTTCCAGACTTGCACAAGACTCCAGTAGCAGCTTTTCCCACCCGTCCCTTCTGTGTGGGACCTATTACACCCCTGCCAAGTTTTCTGTGATGAGATTTTCACCTAATAAGATCCCCAAGAAGTATTTTGAGATGAAACAGCAGTTAGTGGCACCAGAGTCAAACCATTAACAAGATTAAGAAAAAGTTTCAAAGGCACTGCCTTGCTCGATCTTTGCCTGAGGACCTCAAATCAGAAACTGGATTCCTGAGAGTGATTTGGACACAGAAACTATCATTAGGATCCAAGAACTGCCCTGTTGGGCAGCAAGCACAGGAGGCTTTATTATTTACTCCAAGAGAAGTAGAAACCAAAACCAAAAGTGAAACTACATTGAAAAATGCAGGGGGGAAAAAAAATATTACTTTTCTAAAAGAAACCATCAGTCACATCTAGACAACAGTTTTTATTGTTCTGAGAAAGCTCTGTGCACAGCACGCTGCAGCCACAGTCATACATTCCACGTGCACAGAAGCCCTCTCTTGCCCTGTTCTGGGAAGGCAGGGTTTGCATCCCCTGTATCCTTGCGTACAGCTACAGAAACAGAACAACAGAAACAGGTTTTTAATAAGCAGAGCAAAGCTGAGTTGTTTGCCTCCCCTCATCCAGGAAAAGGACACAGAGCTACAGACTGTCAGCATTCCTGACATTCTCTTCCCTGCACCTAAACTCCCATTTCACTTCTTAAAAAAGCGAAAGCTACAGAAACTTAGACCAGCGCGGTCCTCGCATTCCAGGTCTGCCCATTCCAGCATCACAAGAATTTGCCAAGGGGCAATTCAGAATAAGTCACTATGAAGCACCTCTCTCCTGCAGTCTCTGAAGGAACCAACTTTGATTTCTGCTACAGTTCTAGCAGACAAGTCCAAACACAGTCCTGCAAAAAAACACATGCTTCTTGATTACTGCTTGAGATGAGAAGTGATTTCCAACAAAGATTAAGGAGCTGCTGTGTTGACTAGCAGTCCATCACCTTCAGCTTCACCCTTGCCCCCCAGAAAAGCTCGGCAAGCTCTTGCAGGTGATCTGAAAACCTCCTGGTTCTTTGAAACTTCTGTGAGAAGTACAGTTACTCAGCTTATCATCAGGGGCAGCCCGAGAATAGAAGAGTGTTTAGCTCTGTGAGCTGCAGAGTGGGCAAACATGAAAAGGCTCACTGCCCTAGTTCAAGCACGATTTGCTTAAAAAAATCTGAACAAAACCCCTAGTGATCAGTTGCAGTCAGGACAAAAAGCAGATAAGAGGTACTCGGTACTTTAAGCACCCAAGTATCTGCTTCTTACTGGAGTCCATCGTAGGGAGGAGCTCAAAGCTCCCCAGCATAAACAAAATAATAATAATAAATAAAGCACAACACTTTCCCTTCTCTTGCATTAGTACCACATCCCACCCTTACAGTAAAAGGTAAGTCAGTAGCACCGGTTTCAGCTCTTGCTTATAGGATCATTTCATGCAGTCTGAAACTCCTGCTCCATCATTCAAACCTGAGCTTGACACATAGTCCAGAGTCAAAGCCCTGCCCCTCTTCTGTGCCTTCAGGGCCACTGCCTCTCTTCTGGCAAGATGAGCCCAACCTTGTCAGCAAAGGCTTGTGCTGGCTGGGCTGCCAGGGGATGAGGGGTTTATCCCACCCCTCAGTGCTGCAGGATTTCCCTGCTCTCCCCTCCTTTTCCTGCCACACAATGAGAAGAAGGCCTATGGTACTCCAGATCCACATCTTACCGAGAATTAATCACATGGCCTGAACACAAAGGAAGGTCTGTCTCATCACAAATGTCACCCGTTTCTTGACTTAGCCCAGGAACTCTGACTCGTCAAAACTGCCACAGAAAAAAAAACAACAAACAAACCAAAAACCAACACAGCTTTTTTTTTTTTTTTTCCATGCAAGATTTATTTTTTTCCATTGGCTTAATCCCAACATTTGTACACACCAGTGTAAGAAGTTTTATACAGCCTCCAGAAAATCCTATTGTCTTTCAGATACAGCTTATGCTTTTCCGCTCTGGACTAATTGAGCCATTCATGGCCAATGTTCTCAACACAAGTCATGATTGACCAGGAAACAGGAGGGCTGCAAATCAGCAGACAAGCTCAGAAGTACCCTATTCTAACATCACCTAATCCAAAAAGAAATGTCAAGTAAGAGCCAAAATAAATTACACAGTCTCTGGAGGCCTGGTCTGTTCTAGTACTTATGTCATTATAATCAACTGTGCAGAGAAAACAGAAAAGTTACTGTCCTGCTGCCTCATGAGACAGTCTTCAGTAAATATATTAACCAGATGAGTCATGACAACGGCCTATGCCTATTGGACTGGGAACACCGCTCCACAGCCCTACGTAATCTTAGCAAGGGATGCAAATGCCTTCTCTGGATCCTTCTTACTCCTTCCCAAGAGCTGTATTCAATCTTCTGTCTTTAATCAAAAGCCTAATCAACTGCATCAGCTGAACAGACTCTCAGCATTTAGGACAGGACAAAGCAGTTTTTACTCAACAGCTAGTAATTGTGAGCAGACTGCTGCATCCCAAGTTATGGAAGGACAAGCTCTCCTCCCATGACCAGGGATCTCAACCTTGCAGGGGTTTTCATCATCAGGGTAAAAATGGGACCATCCACACACCTTAAGTCTTCTCTGGATATTGGGGCAAACATCTCTACTTCTTGTGGAGCTGTGTGAAGACCCAAGTGCAGAGCTGGCTTTCCAAATGCTACCACTGCACAACTGAGCAGCCCTTCCTGGTTTTTCAATGCTGTGCCAGCTATGGAGTGCCATCTCCCACACTTCTTTGCCTGGAATATCAGTGCATCTTTACCATCAATCCAGACACCTCTAGCAGTTGTCAAACACATGAAGATGTGTGGACTGGACACAGTTCACCCCAGGAGGAGCTGGTGCCTTCAGCTATCCCTCAAAAAGGCCTGGGTAAAGCACGACCTTTAACAGCTTTCAGCAGGTCAGGATCCTACTGGGTTGTGGGATTGCAATCCACAGCTACAGACCACTTGCCAGAGACCCTTCATCCC
>NW_010308882.1:27073-29114 GCF_000700745.2 Antrostomus carolinensis
GCCACTGTGGCAAAAGGAATATCCTCTAGCCATAGTAATAAAAAGCAGTAATGAAAATGATGGGGGAGGGGGGAGAGTAATATATTAAGACATCTTAATCACACCAGATAAGGATTGCTTTGATTTGCATAATTTCCCCTCAGTTGGTCCATTGTGCAATAAGCCTTCCTAGTTTCTAACAGGAAAACAATCCTTAACTGGGGTTCAGGCATTAACCCTGACCTCCAGAAGCAACTCAAAGCACCCACTAAGGACCACGTGCTATCCCTGTGCAGCCAGGGAGACCGAGTGAAACATGCTGCTGTCTGCAGACAGCTTCCAGGCAGCTCTGAACTGAAATGAAATCCCGTCTGCTTTCCTCCACTACGCACACCCCCTTGGATAATCTGCTTTTTGGGCTGAACACCATATCCCAGCAGCTCATGGCCCTCCCCTTGTCCTGTTACCATTTAAAGTAAAAGAGACACCCTGCTCAGCTTCTTCTCACAGTCACAGAGAAAAGGAACTTGTTCTCTCACACTTAGACTCTTACTTTCTCTTCCATTCCATGCTCCCATGGGAAAAAGGTTTCCTTTTCAGGCACCTTAATACAGGGTGGGCACATGCTGTTCAGTGTTGCAACCACATACTGCCTTTTTCACAGCCTTGCTCTCTCTCACATCCCCATTTTTCAGGGGGTCCCCAATTACCCACATGCATTCTCACCGCTAAATGAACAAATCTTGTGACTTGTTACCCAAAAGCCTGAGGCAGCTGTACACTGTTTAATTTATCCCTCAAGTCGGCACTTCAGTTTCAGGCCAAAATCTGAAATAGAAGCGAGACAGCTAACAGGCTTCTCTATCAGAAAGCATTTGCACCTCCTGTTAGTCCAGCCAAGGCAGCCTGAGCCCCCCCAAGCCTTTTATGCTGCAGTCATACATATACACACACAAGTCAAAGGATTCTTTGATCATTTAAAGCATCCAGAAGACTGAAACACCACCAAACCCCCCTTCCAATGTTTTCTCTCTCAGATGACCTCTTATTGATCATACTGCCTGTTGTCCACCAGACTGAAAAGCATCAGTCTAGGCTGCCAAGCATCAAAAGGACTTCACTGAGGAAAAAGCCCACCAAAAATATCTCCCCAAACCCCACCCCATGCACTCCTCAACCCTGTTCTCCAAGTAACTGTCTGTTCATCTATGTTCTTGCAGCTCCCCTACTACTTCCGCAGTTATGTCAACACTGCTGCTGTTGTATCGCACCCGTGAGGACAATGCAAAGTCAAGTCAATGTTTGAACAGTGCTTGGGAAGCGGAGAACACCTGGAGGCAGTGACAGCACTACCACCTCTGCGTCTCACACTCTCCTCCAGAAGCAGAGAAATCTGTGAATTTCCCAGGAATTAGTCTAAAACAGAAGTAAATAAAAGTCTACGCACCTACAATTATATAAGATACACAGGGAAGTATTTGAAGGATAAAAATCAAACAGTCAAACAATAAAACCCAGGAAGTGGTCTTTACTTTTTCAACATAAAATTGGAGCAACCCAAGAGGTGTTTCTGCTCCACACATGGGTGTTTGACCAACTTCAGAAAACTTTCACTCCTGTTTTCAGGAGTCTTCACAGACACTTTTCTTTAGTTAAATGATCTGATCTGAATGAAGAACTTCTTCCTGCTTGTGAGCTCTAAGGTAGAAACAACTGTTACAGGGCAGAAACTGCTGCAGGGCCTTTTGGGAGGCTTTTACCACCCCAAGGAAGAGGACAGACAGGACAGAGTCGGTGGGGGAACACTTCCCTCCTGCCACCAACTCCCATCACGCTCTCACTGCTACCGAGATGCAAATTAGCCCTAATAAACCCTAATAATCCTGACAACTCCCCTTCCCACCCCCCCCCGGGGCATTAGTTTCTCAAGAAGTCTAAAGTACTCTTAGGGGAGCAGCCGCGCTCGGCAGCTCAGCTCCAAAAGGCCATCAGATAACACCAGCCCCGGGGGCTGCGGGCCCCACACGCCCGGGGGCGGGAGGCCCCTTTCCGGGGGGGACTC